>NC_143184.1:15326778-15404278 GCF_047325235.1 Durio zibethinus | reverse complement strand
CTACCACGAAGTTCTGCATCGACGACCACTTCGCCCGGGCTCGGGCCCCGGGTTTTACGGCGATCGTCGCGCCCTCTTACTCATCAAGGCCTGGCCCTTGCCCCGATGGTCGGGTATAGGTCGCGCGCTTAAGCGCCATCCATTTTCAGGGCTACTTGATTCGACAGGTGAGTTGTTACACACTCCTTAGTGGATTTTGACTTCCATGACCACCGTCCTGCTATCTTAATTGACCAACACCCTTTATGGGTTTTGGGTTAGCACACAGTTGGGCATCGTAACCCGGCTTCCGGTTCATCCCACATTGCCAGTTCTGCTTACCAAAAATAGCCCACTTGGAGCTCTCGATTCCATGGCGTCGTCCTACCTATTTAAAGTTTGAGAATAGGTCGAGGGCGTTGTGCTTCTGATGCCTCTAATCATTGGCTTTACCTGATAGAACTCGACAGGGGCTCCAGCTATCTTGAGGGAAACTTCGGAGGGAACCAACTACTAGACTGTCCGATTAGTCTTTCACCCCTATACCCAAGTTAGACGAATGATTTGCATGTCAGTATTGCTACAAGCCTCCACCAGAGTTTCTCCTGGCTTTGCCCCATTCAGGCATAGTTCACCATTTTCAGGTCCCGATGGGTATGCTCGCACTCGAACCCTTCTCAGAAGATCAAGGTTGGTCAGCGGTGCACCCGCGAGAGATCCTACCAATCAGCTTTCTTATACCTTACGAGTTTTTTGGCCCGTTGACTCGCATGCATGTCAGACTCCTTGGTCCGTGTTTCAAGATGAGTCGGATGGGGAGCCCACAGGCTGATGCCTGGAGCACGCTAGTGCCGGGGCATGTCGAGACGATGCGTGCTGCGTTCCACGATCACGACGACGATGTCTCCACGGGCACATCGAAATCCCAGGCTTGGGCCACCACCGTTACCAGCGTCGATCCACGCCCCGAGTCGATCGATGGATCGACTCTCGCCATTCCACATCCGACCGGGGTGCATCACCGGCCCTCATCTGCTTCCCTCCCGACAATTTCAAGCACTTTTTTACTCTCTTTTCAAAGTATTTTTCATCTTTCCCTCACGATACTTGTTCGCTATCGGTCTCCCACCCGTATTCAGCCTTGGACAGAATTTACCGCCCGATGGGGCTGCATTCCCAAACAACCTGACTCACGGACAGTGCCTCGTGGTGCAACAAGGTTTGGGCACAATGGGGCTCTTACCCTCTCCAGCGCCCCTTTCCAGGGGACTTGGGCCCGGTCCGCCACTGAGGACACTTGTCCATACTACAATTCGGATGCCGGGGCACCCGATTCTCAAGCTGGGCTCTTCTCAATTTGCTAGCTGTTACTAGGGGAATCCTAGTAAGTTTCTTTTCGTCCGCTTATTGATATGCTTAAACTCAGCGGGTGATCCCGCCTGACCTAGGGTTACGACGCGAGCATCGACTTAGCGATGCGGGACGTCCAAAGGGGTTCGGGTGGACAACAAGCACGCGTCACAGGGGACTTGGCCATTATATTGGCCCCCTATCCCTCATCAAACCTTGAGAACTCACACCTCCTTAAAGAGCATTTGAGATTTTATAGGTTTGCTGCCAGTAGCCATTAAAGTGTCTGAAATGGGGACACTTTAGCTGAATTTTTTTATGCATGCCAACAAAAATACAAGGATCTTGTCTACTAAATTTGGGGCCAAAACTCTTTCTGAAAAAATTTTAAAAAATCTCGAACCACAAAAAGTTTCAAAAATCATGAAAAATAGAAAACAGGTCGTCTTGCCACGAAACTTCACATGAAGGCTTAGGGGACCATTGTATGAATTTACAAGCCATAAAAATGGCATTGGCACGTCAGAAATATGAAGATGTGCCTGAACCCACCTATCACCTGATTGATCCGCGGCTTGCGCATCACGCCTCTCTGGCTAGCATAGTGTTCGTCCGCTCGTTTCATGGGTTGACTTAGGCATACAGAGGTCATTCCCAGTCTAAGATCAGACCGGATCGAGGGTTGTGGCAGCAGGACCCGCAGTGAGATCGACAGCACGTAGAGAGGGACCGGGCTGATTCTCGGCTTGCACATTCTACCTCTCTGGCCAACTGAGCGCCCGCACGCTCATTTCGTGGGTTGACTTAGGCATACGGAGTTCATCCCCAGTCTAAGCAAGTCTCATTCAATCCCATTCTAAGATCAGATCGGATCGAGGGTAGCGACAGCAGGACCAGCAGCAGGATTGACAGCACGCAGAGGGGATCGGGTCGATCCCCGACTTACGCATTCTGCTTCTTCGGTCGGTTGAGTGCTTGCACGCTCGTTTTGTGGGTTGGCTTAGGCATACAGAGTTCATTCCACGTCTAAGCCCCAGCCAAAACGAGGGTTGTGGTAGCGGGATAGGCAGCACGCAGAGGGGGACCGGGTCGATCCCCGGCTTACGTATTATGCCTCTCTGACTGGTTCAGCGCCGGCACGTTCATTTCGTAGGTTGACTTAGGCATACGAAGTTCATTCCCAGTTTAAGCATACGGAGTTCATTCCTAGTATAAGATCGGATCGGCCGCAGGATCGACAGCAGCACACAGAGGGGGGCCGAGCCAATCCTCAGCTTACGCATCCAGCCTCTCCGGTTGGCTTGTGCCTGCACACTCATTTCGTGAGTTGACTTTGGCATGCGGAGTTCATTCCCGGTCTAAGCCCTAACCAGATCGAGGGACCTACAGCAAGATCGATAGCATGCAGAGGGGGGCCGGGCCGATCCTCAGCATACGTATTTTGGCTCTCCGATCGGCGGAGCGCCCGTACGCTTATTTATTGGGTTGATTTAGGCATACATAGTGTATTCCCGGTCTCGACCAACCAAGGGCCAGAGGCTATCGAGAACCTATCCCTTATATTGGCCCCCTATCCCTCATCAAATCTCGAGAACTCACACCCCTTTAAAGAGCATTTGAGATTTTATAGGTTTGCTGCCAGTAGCCATTAAAGTGTCTGAAATGAGGACACTTTTTTCAAACGGTCACAAAATCTTCTCCACTTCAAGTTTTTAGCTGAAATTTTTTGTGCATGACAATAAAAATACAAGGATCATGTCTACCAAATTTGGGGCCAAAACTCCTTCTAAAAAAATTTTAAAAAATCCTGAACCGTAAAAAGTTTCAAAAATCATGAAAAATAGAAAATGGGTCGTCTTGCCACGAAACTTCACACGAAGGCTTAGGGGACAATTGTATGAATTTACAAGCCATAACAATGGCATTGGCATTGCAGAAATATGAAAATGTGCCTAAACCCACCTATCACTCGATCGATCCATGACTTGCGCATCCCGTCTCTCTGGTCAACGTAGTGCCCGATAGCTCGTTTCGTGGGTTGACTTTGGCATACGAAGTTCATTCCCAGTCTAAGATCAGATTGGATTGAGGGTTGTGGTAGCAGGACCCGCAGCGGGATCGGCAGCACGTAGAGGGGGATCGGGCCGATCCCTGACTTGCACATTCTGCCTCTCTAGTTGACTGAGTGCCCGCACGCTCATTTCATGGGTTGACTTAGGCATACGGAGTTCATCCCCAGTCCAAGCAAGTCTCATTCATTCCTATTCTAAGATCGGACCGGACTGAGGGTTACGACAGCAGGATCGGTAGCACGTATTGGGGGACTAGACCGATCCCCGACTTATGCATTCTGCCTCTTCGATCGGTTAAGTGCTCGCACGCTTGTTTCATGGGTTGGCTTAGGCATACGGAGTTCTTTCCATGTCTAAGGCCCAGTCGAACCGAAGGTTGTGGCAGCGAGATCGACAGCACGTAGAGAAGGACCGAGCTGATCCTCGGCTTACGCATTACTCCTCTCCGATTGACTTAGCACCCGCACGCTCATTTCGTGGGTTGACTTAGGCATATGGAGTTCATTCCCAGTCTAAGCATACGGAGTTCATTCCCAGTTTAAAATCAAACCGGCAGTGGGATCAGTAGCAGCACGCAGAGGGGGACCGGGTGATCCTCGACTTATGCATCCTACCTCTCCGATCGGCTGAGAGCCCGTATGGTCGTTTCATTCGTTCACTTAGGCATGCGGAGTTCATTCCTGATCTAAGCCCCAATCGGACTGAAGGACCAACAGTGGGATCGACAGCATGCAGAGGGGGGTCAGGTCGATCCTCGACTTGCGCATTCTGGCTCTCCGACCGACTGAGCGTCCGTACGCTCGTTTCATGGGTTGACTTAGGCATACGTAGTGTATTCCCGGTCTTGACCAACCAAGGGCCAGAGGCTATCGAGAACCTATCCCTTATATTGCCCCCTATCCCTCATCAAACCTCGAGAACTCACACCCCCTTAAAGAGCATTTGAAATTTTATCGATTTGTTGCCAGTAGCCATTCAAGTGTCTGAAATGGGGACACTTATTTCAAACGGTCACAAAATCTTCTCCACTTCGAGTTTTTAGCTAAAGTTTTTTGTGCATGCTAATAAAAATAAAAGGATCATGTCTACCAAATTTTGGGCCAAAACTCCTTCTAAAAAAAGTTTAAAAAATCTTGAACCATAAAAAGTTTCAAAAATCGTGCAAAAATAAAAAATGGGTCGTCTTGCCACGAAACTTCACAATAAGGCTTAGGGGACCATTGTACGAATTTACAAGCCATAAAAATGGCATTGGCATGATAGAAATATGAAGATGTGCCCGAACCCACCTATCACCCGATCGATCCACGGCTTGCGCATCCCACCTCTCTGGCCGACGTAGTGCCCGTCCACTCGTTTCATGGGTTGACTTAGGCATACGGAGTTCATTCTAGTCTTAAGATCAGACCAGATTGAAGGTTGCGACAGCAGGACCCGCAGCGGGATTGGCAGCATGCAGGGGGAGACCGGGCCGATCCCCGACTTACACATTCTGCCTCTCCGGTTGGTTGAGCGCCCACATGCTTGTTTCGTGGGTTGGCTTAGGCATACAGAGTTCATTCCATGTCTAAACCCCAGTCGGACCAAGGGTTGTGGTAGCTGGACCGGCAGCGGGATCGGTAGCACGTAGAGGGGGACTGGGCCAATCCCCGGCTTGCGCATTATGCCTCTCCGATCGGCTCAGTGCTCGCACGCTCATTTCGTGGGTTGACTTAGGCATACAGAGTTCATTCCCAGTCTAAGCATATGGAGTTCATTCCCAGTCTAACATCGGACCGACAGCGGGATCGGCAACAGCACGCAGAAAGGGATCAAGCCAATCTTTGGCTTGCACATCCTGCCTCTCTGGCCAGCTGAGCTCCCGCACGTTCATTTCATGGGTTAACTTAGGCATGCGGAGTTCATTCCTAGTCTAAGCCCCAATCGGATCGAGGGACCCGCAGCGGGATCGGTAGCATGCAGAGGGGGGCCGAGCCAATCCTCGGCTTGTGCATTCTGGCTCTCTGACTGGCTGAGCACCCGCACGCTCATTTCATGGGTCTGACTTAGGCGTACGTAGTGCATTCTCGATCTCGACCAACCAAGGCCCAGAGGCTATCGAGAATCTATCCCTTATATTGGCCCCCTATCCCTCATCAATCCTCGAAAACTCACACTCTCGTAAAGAGCATTTGAAATTTTATAAGTTTGCTGCCAGTAGCCATTAAAGTGTCTGAAATGGGGACACTTTTTTCAAACGGTCACAAAATCTTCTCCACTTTGAGTTTTTAGCTGAATTTGTTTGTGCATGCCAACAAAAACACAAGGATCATGTCTACCAAATTTGGGGCCAAAACTCTATCTGAAAAAATTTTAAAAAATCCTGAACCGTAAAAAGTTTCAAAAATCGTGAAAAATAGAAAATGGGTCGTCTTGCCACGAAACTTCACTTGAAGGCTTAGGGGACCGTTGTATCAATTTACAAGCCATAAAATGGCATTGGGATGGTAAAAATATGAAGATGTGCTTGAACCCACCTATCACTCGATCGATCCACGGCTTGCGCATCCCCTCTCTCTGGCGGACGTAGTGCCTGTCCACTCGTTTCGTGGGTTAACTTAGGCATACGGAGTTCATTCCCAGTCTAAGATCGGACCGGATCAAGGGTTGAATTAGCTAGACCCACAGCGGAATTGACAGCACGCAGAGGGGGACTGGCTGATCCCCGGCTTGCACATTCTGCCTCTCTGGCCGACTGAGCACCCTTACGCTCGTTTTGTGGGTTGACTTAGGCATACGGAGTTCATCCCCAGTCTAAGCAAGTCTCGTTCATTCCCAGTCTAAGATCAAACCAGATCGAGGGTTGTGACAGCAGGACCAGTAGTAGGATTGTAGCACGTAGGGGGGACCAGGTCGATCCCCGACTTGCACATTCTGCCTTTTCGACCGGTTGAGCACCCGCACGTTCGTTTCATGGGTTGGCTTAGGCATACAGAGTTTATTCCATGTCTAAGCCCCAGCCAGACCGAGGGTTGTGACAGCAGGACTGACAGCGGGATCGACAGCACGCAGAGGGGGATCGGGCTGATCCCCGACTTGCGCATTATGCCTCTCCGACCGGCACAGCGCCCGTACGCTCATTTCATGGGTTGACTTAGGCATACAGAGTTCATTCCCAGTCTAAGCATACGGAGTTCATTCCCAAACTAAGATTGGACCGACAGCGGGATCGGTAGCAACCCACAGAGGGGGACCGAGCTGATCCTCAGCTTACGCATCCTGCCTCTCCGGTCGGCTGAGCGCCCATACGCTCGTTCGTGGGTTGACTTAGGCATGCAGAGTTCATTCCCAGTCTAAGCCTCAACCGGACCGAGGGACCTGCAGCAGGATCGACAACACATAGAGGGGGGCTGAGTCGATCCTTGACTTGTGCAATCTGGCTCTCAGGCCGGTTGAGCACCCGCACGCTCGTTTTATGAGTTAACTTAGGCATACGTAGTGCATTCCCGATCTTGACCAACCAAGGGCACGAGGCTATCGAGAACCTATCCCTTATATTGGCCCCCTATCCCTCACCAGACCTTAAGAACTCACACCCTCTTAAAGAGCATTTGAGATTTATAGGTTTGCTGCCAGTAGCCATTGAAGTGTCTGAAATGGGGACACTTTTTTCAAACGGTCACAAAATCTTCTCCACTTCAAGTTTTTAGCCAAATTTTTTTGTGCATGCTAACAAAAATACAAGAATCATGTCTACCAAATTTGGGGCTAAAACTCCTTCTTAAAAAATTTTTAAAAATCTCGAATCGTCAAAAGTATTGAAGGTCGTGAAAAATAGAAAATGGGTCGTCTTGCCATGAAACTTCACATGAAGGCTTAGGGGACCATTGTATGAATTTACAAGCCATAAAAATGGCATTGGCAAGGCAGAAATATGAAGATGTGCCTGAAGCCACTTATCACCCGATCGATCCACGGCTTGTGCATCCCGCCTCTCTGGCCGGCGTAGTGCCCGTCCGCTCATTTCATCGGTTGACTTAGGCATACAGAGTTCATTCCCAGTCTAAGATCTAACCGGATCAAGGGTTGCGATAGTAGGGCCCGTAGCGAGATCGACAGCACATAGAGGGGGATCGGGCCAATCCTCGGCTTGCACATTCTGCCTCTTTAGCCGGTTGAGCGCCCACACGCTCATTTCGTGGGTTGACTGAGGCATATGAAGTTCATCCCAGTCTAAGCAAGTCTCATTCATTCTCAGTCTAAGATCAGATCGGACCGAGTATTATGATAGCAGGAACAACAGCAGGATCGACAGCACGCAGGGGGGACTGGGCCGATCCCTGACTTATACATTCTGCCTCTCCGGTCGGTTTAGCACCCGTACGCTCATTTCATGGGTTGGCTTAGGCATATGGAGTTCATTCCATGTCTAAGCCCCAGCCAGACCGAGGGTTGTGGCAGCGGGATCGGCAGCACGTAGAGGGGGACCGGACCGATGGTTGTGGTAGTGAGACCGGTAGAGGGATCGACAGCACGTAGAATGGGATCGGGTCAATCCTTGACTTGGGCATTATGCCTCTCCGACAGACTCAGCACCCGCACGCTCCTTTCGTGGGTTGACTTAGGCATACGGAGTTTATTCCCAGTCTAAGCATACGGAGTTAATTCCCAGTCTAATATCAGACCGGCAACGGGATCGGCAGCAGCATGCAGAGGGGGATCGGACCGATCCTCGACTTACGCATCCTGTCTCTCCGATCGACTGAGTGCCCGCACGTTCGTTTCATGGGTTGACTTAGGCATGCGGAGTTCATTCCTGGTCTAAGCCCTAACCGGACCAAGAGACCTGTAGAAGGATCGGCAGCATGCAGAGGGGGGCTGGGCCGATCCTCGGCTTGTGCATTCTGGCTTTTCGATCGGTTGAGCTCTCGCACGCTCGTTTCATGGGTTGACTTAGGCATACGTAGTGCATTCCCGATCTCGACCAACCAAGGGCCAGAGGCTATCGAGAACCTATCCCTTATATTAGCCCCCTATCCCTCATCAAACCTCGAGAACTCACACCCCCTTAAAGAGCATTTGAGATTTTATAGGATTGTTGCCAGTAGCCATTAAAGTGTCTGAAATGGGGACACTTTTTTCAAACGATCACAAAATCTTCTCCATTTCGAGTTTTTAGCTGAATTTTTTTATGCATGCCAACAAAAATACTAGGATCATTTTTACCAAATTTGGGGCCAAAAATCCTTCTAAAAAATTTTTAAAAAATCCCAAACCGTAAAAAGTTTCAAAAATCGTGAAAAAGAGAAAACGGGTCGTCTTGCCACGAAACTTCACATGAAGGCTTAGGGGAGCATTGTATGAATTTACAAGCCATAATAATGGCATTGGCATGGCAGAAATATGAAGATGTGCCTAAACTAACCTATCACCCGATCGATCCACGGCTTGCGCATCTCGCCTTTCTGGCCCACGTAGTGCCCGTCCGCTCGTTTCGTGGGTTGACTTAGGCATACGAAGTTCATTCCCAGTCTAAGATCAGACCGGATCGGGGGTTGTGGTAGCAGGATCCACAGCGGGATCAACAGCACGTAGAGGGGGACCGAGCTAATCCCCAGCTTGCACATTCGGCCTCTCTGGCTGGCTGAGCGCCCGCACGGTCATTTCATTGGTTGACTTAGGCATACGGAGTTCATCCCCAGTCTAAGCAAGTCTCGTTCATTCCCAGTCTAAGATCGGATCGGACTGAGCATTGCGGCAGCAGGAACAGCAGCAGGATCGGTAGCACGCAGGAGGGGATCGACCCGATCCCCGACTTGTGCATTCTGCCTCTCCAGTCGGTTGAGCACCCGTTCGCTCGTTTCATGGGTTGGCTTAGGCATACGGAGTTCATTCCATGTCTAAGCCCCAGTCAAACCGAGGGTTGTGGTAGCGGGATCGATAGCGGGATCGGTAGCATGCAAAAGGGGATTGGGTTGATCCCCGGCTTGTGCATTATGCCTCTCCGACTGGCTCAGTGCCCGCACGCTCGTTTCATGGGTTGACTTAGGCATGCGGAGTTCATTCCCAGTCTAAGCATACGAAGTTCATTCTCAGTCTAAGATCGGATTGGAAGCGAGATCGATAGCAGCACGCAGAGGCAGATCGAGCCGATCCTCGGCTTGCGTATCCTGCCTCTCTGATCGGCTGAGCAACCGTCCGCTCATTTCATGGGTTGACTTAGGCATGCAGAGTTCATTCCCGATCTAAGCCCCAACTGAATCGAGAGATCAAAAACGAGATCGACAGCACACAGAGGGGATTAGGCCGATCCTCGGCTTGCACATTCTGGATCTTCGACCGGCTAAGCGCCTGTTCGCTCGTTTCATGGGTTGACTTAGGCATACGTAGTGCATTCTCGGTCTTGACCAACCAAGGGCCAGAGGCTATTGAAAACCTATCCCTTATATTGGCCCCCTATCCCTCATGAAACCTCGAGAACTCACACCCCCTTAAAGAGCATTTAAGATTTTACAGGTTTGCTGCCAGTAGCTATTAAAGTGTTTAAAATGGGGACACTTTTTTCAAACGATCACAAAATCTTCTCCACTTCGAGTTTTTAGCAAAACTTTTTTATGCATGCCAACAAAAATACAAGGATCATGTCTACCAAATTTATGGCCAAAACTCCTTCTAAAAAAATTTAAAAAAATCTCAAACCGTAAAAAGTTTCAAAAATCTTGAAAAATAAAAAACGGGTCGTCTTGCCATGAAACTTCACATGAAGGCTTAGGGGACCATTGTATGAATTTACAAGCCATAAAAATGGCATTGGCATGGCAGAAATATGAAGATGTGCCTGAACCCACCTATCATTCGATCGATCTATGGCTTGCGCATCCCGCCTCTCTGGCCGGCGTAGTGCCCGTCCGCTAATTTCGTAAGTTGACTTAGGCATACGGAGTTCATTCCCAATCTAAGATTAGACCGAATCGAGGGTTACGATAGCAGGACCCGCAGCGAGATCGACAGCATGTAGAGGGGGACCGGGCCAATCTTCGGCTTACACATTCTGCCTCTCTGGCTGGTTGAACGCCTGCATGCTCGTTTTATGGGTTGACTTAGGCATATGAAGTTCATCCCCAGTCTAAGCAAGTCTCGTTCATTCCCAGTCTAAGATCAAACCGGATCGAGGGTTGAGACAGCAGGACTAGCAGCAGGATCGACAGCACACAGTAGGGGATCGGGTCGATCCCCGACTTGCGCATTCTGCCTCTCCGATCGATTGAGTGCCTGCACGCTCGTTTCGTGGGTTGGCTTAGGCATGCGGAGTTCATTCCATGTCTAAGCCCCAATCAGACTGAGGGTTGTGGCAGCGGGATCGGTAGCACGCAGAGGCGGATCGGGTCGATCCCCGACTTAAGCATTATGCCTCTTCGATTGGCTCAGTTCCCGCACGCTCGTTTCGTGGGTTAACTTAGGCATACGGAGTTCATTCCCAGTCTAAGATTGAACTGGCAGCAGGATCGACAGCAGCACACAGAGGGGGATCGAGCCGATCCTCGGCTTGCTTATCTTGCCTCTCCGACCAGCTGAGCGCCTGCACGCTCATTTCGTGGGTTGACTTAGGCATGCAGAGATGATTCTCGATCAAAGCCCTAACTGGACTGAGGGAGCCGTAGCGGGATCTACAACACGTAGAGTGGGGTCGGGGCCGATCCTCAGCTTGCACATTCTGGCTCTCCAATCGGTTGAGCGCCCACACGCTCGTTTCATGGGTTGACTTAGGCATACGTAGTGCATTCCCGATCTCGACCAACCAGGGGCCAGAGGCTATCGAGAACCTATCCCTTATATTGCCTCCCTATCCCTCATCAAACCTTGAGAACTCACACCCCCTTAAAGAGCATTTGAGATTTTATAGGTTTGTTGCCAGTAGCCATTAAAGTGTCTGAAATGGGGACACTTTTTTCAAATGGTCACAAAAGCTTCTGCACTTCGATTTTTTAGTTGAATTTTTTTGTGCATGCTAAAAAAAATACAAGGATCATGTCTACAAATTTTGGGGCCAAAACTCCTTCTAAAAAAATGTAAAAAAATCTTGAGCCGTAAAAAGTTTCAAAAATCGTGAAAAATAGAAAACGGGTCATCTTGCCATGAAACTTCACATGAAGGCTTAGGGGACCATTGTATGAATTTACAGGCCATAAAAATGGCATTGGCATGGTAGAAATATGAAGATGTGCTTGCACCCACGTATCACCCGATCGATCTACGGCTTGCGCGTCCTGCCTCTCTGGCCGACGTAGTGCTCGTCCACTCGTTTCATGGGTTGACTTAGGCATACGAAGTGCAGTCTCAGTCTAAGATCAGACCGAATCGAGGGTTGCGATAGTAGGACCAGCTGTAGGATCGATAGCACGTAGGGGGGACCGGGCCAATCCCTGACTTGCGCATTATGCCTCTTTGGTCGGTTGAGCGCCTGAACGCTCGTTTCATGGGTTGGCTTAGGCATACGAAGTTCATTCCATCTCTAAGCCCTAGTCGGATCGAGGGTTGTGGCAGTTGGACCGGTAGCAGGATCGACAGCACGCAGAGGGGGATCGGGCCGATCCTCGGCTTACGCATTATGCCTCTCTGACGGCTCAGCCCGCGCACGCGCGTTTTATGGGTTGACTTAGGCATACGGAGTTCATTCCCAGTCTAAGCATACGGAGTTCATTCCCAGTCTAAGATCAGACTGGCAGCGGGATCAACAGCAGCACACAGAGGGGGACCGGGCCGATCCTCGGCATGCGAATCCTACCTCTCCGATCGGTTGAGCACCGGCACATTTGTTTCGTCGGTTGACTTAGGCATGCGGAGTTCATTCCTGGTCTAAGCCCCAACCCGATCGAGGGACCCACAGCGGCATCGATAGCAGTCAGAAGGGGCCGGGGTCGATCCTCGGCTTGCGCATTCTGGCTCTACGATCGAGAGAGCACCCGCATGCTCGTTTTATGGGTTAACTTAGGCATACGTAGTGCATTCCCAGTCTCGATCAACCAAGGGCCAGAGGCTATTAAGAACCTATCCCTTATATTGGCCCCCTATCCCTCATTAAACCTTGAGAACTCACACCCCCTTAAAGAGCATTTGAGATTTTATAGGTTTGCTGCCGGTAGCCATTAAAGTTTTTGAAATGGGGACACTTTTTTCAAACGATCACAAAATCTTCTCCTCTTCGAGTTTTTGGCTGAATTTTTTTGTGCATGCCAATAAAAATACAAGGATCATGTCTACCAAATTTGGGGCAAAAACTCCTTCGCAAAAATTTTAAAAAATCTCGAACCATAAAAGGTTTTAAAAATTGTGAAAAATAAAAAACGGGTCGTCTTGCCATGAAACTTTGCATGAAGGCTTAGGGGACCATTGTATGAATTTACAAGCCATAAAACGACATTGGCACGGTAGAAATATGAAGATGTGCCTGAACCCACCTGTCACCCGATCGATCCATGGCTTGCGCATCCCGCCTCTCTGGTCGGCGTAGTGCCCGTCCGATCGTTTCATGGGTTGACTTAGGCATACGGAGTTCATTCCTAGTCTAAGATCAGACCGGATTGATGGTTACAGCAGCAGGACCCGTAGCGGGATCGACAGTACGTAGAGGCAGATCGGGCCGATCCCCGGCTTGCACATTCTGCCTCTCTGGCCGGCTGAGCATTTGCACGCTCATTTCGTGGGATGACTTAGGCATACGGAGTTCATCCCTAGTCAAAGCAAGTCTCGTTCATTCCTAGTCTAAGATCGAACTGGACCGAAGGTTGTGGTAGCAGGACTAGCAGCAGGATCAATAGCATGCAGAGGAAGATCGGGCTGATCCCCGACTTGCACATTTTACCTCTCCGACAGGTTGAGCACCCGTACGCTCGTTTCATGGGTTGGCTTAGGCATACAGAGTTCATTCCATGTCTAATCCCCAGCCAAACCGAGGGTTGTGGCAATGGGACCGACAGCGGGATCGATAGCACACAGAGGGGGATTGAACCGATCTCCAGCTTACGCATTATGCCTCTCCGACCGGCTCAGCGCCCGCACGCTCGCTTCGTGGGTTGACTTAGGCATACAGGGTTCATTCCTAGTCTAACCATACGAAGTTCATTCCCAATCTAAGATCGAACTGACAGCGGGATCGACAGGAGCACGTAAAGGGGGACCAGGCCAATCCTCGGCTTGTGCATCCTGCCCTCCAGCTAGCTGAACGCCCGCACGCTCGTTTAGTGGGTTGACTGAGGCATGCAGAGTTCATTCTCGGTCTAAGCCCCAACCAGACCGAGGGACTCACAGCAGGATCAACAGCACATAGAGAGGGGTCGGGCCGATCCTCGGCTTACGCATTCTGGCTCTCCAGCCCTCTGAGCCCCCGTACGCTCGTTTCATGGGTTGACTTAGGCATACGTAGTGCATTCTCGATCTCGACCAACCAAGGGCTAGAGGCTATCGAGAACCTATCCCTTATATTGGGCCCCTATCCCTCATCAAACCTCGAGAACTCACACCCCTTTAAAGAGCAATTGAGATTTTATAAGTTTGTTGCCAGTAGCTATTAAAGTGTTTGAAATGGGGACACTTTTTTCAAATGGTCACAAAATCTTCTCCACTTCGAGTTTTTAGATGACTTTTTTTGTGCATGTCAACAAAAATAAAAGGATCATGTCTACCAAATTTGTCGCCAAAACTCCTTCTAAAAAAAGTTTCAAAAATCTCGAACCGTAAAAAGTTTCAAAAATCATGAAAAATAGAAAACGGGTCGTCTTGCCACAAAACTTCACATGAAGTCTTAGGGGACCATTGTATGAATTTACAAGCCATAAAAATGGCATTGGAACGGCAGAAATATGAAGATGTGCCTGAACCCACCTATCACCCGATCGATCCACGACTTGCGCATCCTGTCGTTCTGGCTGGCGTGGTGCCCGTCCGCTCATTTCATGGTTTACCTTAGGCATACGGAGTTCATTCCTAGTCTAAGATCAGACCGAAATGAGGGTTGTGGTAGCAGGACCCACAGCGGGATCGCCAATCCCCGGCTTGCTCATTCTGCCTCTTTGGCTGGCTGAGCGCCCGCACACTCGTTTCATGGGTTGACTTAGGCATACGGAGTTCATCCTTAGTCTAAGCAAGTCTCGTTCGTTCAAAGTCTAAGATCGAACCAGCTGTAGGATCGACAGCACGTAGGGGGGATCGAGTCGGTCCCTGACTTGTTTATTCTACCTCTCCGGCCGGTTGAGCGCCCGCGCGCTTGTTTCATGGGTTGGCTTAGGCATACAGACTTCATTCCATGTCTAAGCCCCAGCTGGACCGAGGGTTGTGGCAGCGGGATCGACAGCAGCACGCAGAGGGGGACTGGGCTGATCCCCGGCTTGCGTATTATGCCTCTCCGACCAGCTCAACGCCTGCACGCTCGTTTTATGGGTCGACTTAGGCATAAGGAGTTTATTCCCAGTCTAAGCATATGGAGTTCATTCCCAGTCTAAGATCGGACTAGCAGTTGGATCGGTAGCAGCACGCAGAGGGGGACTGAGCCGATCATCAGCTTGCGTATCCTGCCTCTCCTGTCGACTGAGCAGTCGTACGTTTGTTTCGTGGGTTGACTTAGGCATGCGGAGTTCATTCTCGATCTAAGCCCTAACCGGATCGAGGGACCCACAGTGGGATCAATAGCATGTAGAGGGGGCCAGGTTGATCCTCGTCTTGCGCATTCTGGCTCTTCAACCGATTGAGCGCCCGTATGCTCGTTTCATAGGTTGACTTAGGCATACGTAGTGCATTCCCGATCTCGACCAACCAAGGGCCAGAGGCTATCGAGAACCTAACCCTTATATTGGCCCCCTATCCCTCATCAAACCTCGGGAACTCACACCCCCTTAAAAAGCATTTGAGATTTTATAGGTTTGCTGCTAGTAGCCATTAAAGTGTCTAAAATAGGGACACTTTTTTCGAACGGTCACAAAATCTTCTCCACTTCGAGTTTTTGGCTGAATTGTTTTGTGCATGCCAACAAAAATACAAGGATCATGTCTACCAAATTTGGGGCCAAACTCCTAAAAAAATTTTAAAAAATCTCAAACCGTAAAAAGTTTCAAAAATCATGAAAAATAGAAAACGGGTCGTATTGCCACGAAACTTCACATGAAGGCTTACGGGACCATTGTATGAATTTACAAGCCATAAAAATGGCATTGGCATCGCAAAAATATGAAGATGTGCCTGAACCCACCTATCACCCGATTGATCCACGACTTGCGCATCCCGCCTCTTTGGTCGACATAGTGCCCGTCCGCTCATTTCGTGGGTTAACTTAGGCATACAGAGTTTATTCCCAGTCTAAGATTAGACCGGATCGAGGGTTGTGGTCACAGGACTCGCAACGAGATTGACAGCACACAGAATGGGATCGGGCTGATCCTCGGCTTGCACATTCTGCCTCTCTGGCTGGTTGAGCGCCCGTACGCTCGTTTCTTGGGTTGACTTAGGCATACGGAGTTCATCCCTAGCGTAAGAAAGTCTCATTCATTTTTAGTCTAAGATCAGATCAGATCGAGGGTTGATGCAGTAGGACCAGCAGTAGGATCGACAGAACACAGGGGGGGATCGGGGCGATCCCCGACTTGCGCATTCTGTCTCTCCGGCAGGTTGAGCGCCCGTACGCTCGTTTCATGGGTTGGCTTAGGCATACGGAGTTCATCCTTGTCTAAGCCCCAATCGGATCGAGGTTGTGGCAACGGGATAGGCAGCAGGATCGACAGCACGCAGAGTGGGATCGAGCTGATCCCTGGCTTGCGCATTATGGCTCTTCGACCGACTCAGCGCCCGCACGTTCGTTTCATGGGTTGACTTAGGCATGCGGAGTTCATTCCTAATCTAAGCCCCAACCGGACCGAGGGACCTGCTGCAGGAACGGCAGCACACAAAAGGGGGTTGGGCCGATCCTTGGCTTGTGAATTCTGGCTCTCCGATCGGCTGAGCACCTGCACGCTCGTTTAATTGGTTGACTTATGCATACGTAGTGCATTCTCGGTCTTGACCAACCAGGGGCTAGAGGCTATCGAGAACCTATCCCTTATATTGGCCGCCTATCCCTCATCAAACCTCGAGAACTCACAACCCCCTTAAAGAGCATTTGAGATTTTATAGGTTTGCTGCCAGTAGCCATTAAAGTGTCTGAAATAGGGACACTTTTTTCAAACGATCACAAAATCTTCTCCACTTTGAATTTATAGCTGAATTTTTTTGTGCATGCCAACAAAAATACAAGGATCATGTATACCAAATTTGGGGCCAAAACTCCTTCTAAAAAAATTTTAAAAAATCTCAAACCGTAAAAAGTTTCAAAAATCATGAAAAATAGAAAACGGGTCGTCTTGCCACGAAACTTCACATGAAGGCTTAGGGGACCATTGTATGAATTTACAAGCCATAAAAATGGCATTGGCATGGCAGAAATATAAAGATGTGCCTGAACCCACCTATCACCAGATCGATCCACGTCTTGCGTATCCCGTCTCTTTGGCCGACGTAGTACCCGTCCGCTCGTTTCATGGCTTGGCTTAGGCATACGGAGTTCATTCCCAGTCCTAGATCAGATCGGATTGAGGGTTGCGATAGTAGGACTCACAGCGGGATCAGCAGTAGGCAGAGGGGGACTGGGTCGATCACTGGCTTGCACATTCTGCCTCTCTAGCCGGTCGAGCACCCGCACGCTCATTTCATGGGTTGACTTAGGCATACGAAGTTCATCCCCAGTCTAAGCAAGTCCCGTTCATTCCCAATCTAAGATCGGACCGGACCGAGGGTTACGGCAGCAGGACCGACAGCAGGATAGGCAGCACGCAAAGGGGATTGGGTCGATCCTCGACTTGTGTATTCTGCCTCTCCGGTCGGTTGAGCACCTGCACACTCATTTCGTGGGTTGACTTAGGCTTACGGAGTTCATTCCCTATCTAAGCCCCAGTCGAACCGAGGGTTGTGGCAACGAGACCTACAGCGGGATCGGTAGCATGCAGAGGGGGACAAGGTCGATCCCTGACTTCCGCATTATGCCACTCTGACTGGCTCAGCACCCGTACGCTCGTTTCATGGGTTAACTTAGGCATACAGAGTTCATTCCCAATCTAAGATCGAACTAATAGTGGGATCGACAGCAGCACGCAGAGGGGGATTAGGCTAATCCTCGACTTGCGCATCCTGCCTCTCCGATCGATTGAACGCCCGCACGCTCGTTTCGTGGGTTGACTTAGGCATGCGAAGTTCATTCCCGGTCTAAGGCCCAACCGGACTGAGAGACCCGCAGTGGGATCGACAGCATGCAGAGGGGGGCCGGGCCGATCCTCGACTTACGTATTCTGGCTCTCCGGTCGACTGAGCGCCCGCACGCTCGTTTCATGGGTTAACTTAGGCATACGTAGTGAATTCCCGATCTCGACCAACCAAGGGCCAGAGGCTATCGAGGACCTATCCCATTGGCTCCCTATTCCTCATCAAACCTTGAGAACTGACACCCCTTTAAAGAGTATTTGAGATTTTATAGGTTTGCTGCCAGTAGCCATTAAAGTGTCTGAAATGGGGACACTTTTTTCAAACGGTCACAAAATATTCTCCACTTCGAGTTTTTAGCTGAATTGTTTTGTGCATGCCAACAAAAATACAAGGATCATGTCTACCAAATTTGGGACCAAAACTCCTTCTAAAAGAATTTTAAAAAATCTCGAACCGTAAAAAGTTTTGAAAATCATGAAAAATAGAAAATGGGTCGTCTTGCCATGAAACTTCACATGAAGGCTTAAGAGACAATTGTATGAATTTACAAGCCATAAAAATGGCATTGGCATGGCAGAAATATAAAGATCGGTAGCACGCAAAGAGGGGCCGGGCCAATCCTTGGCTTGCGCATTCTGGCTCTCCGACCTGCTGAGCGCCCGCACGCTCATTTCGTGGGTTGGCTTAGGCATACGGAGTTCATTCCATGTCTAAGCCCCAGCCGGGCCGAGGGTTGTGGCAGTGGGATCGACAGCACGTAGAGGGGGACCGGGCTGATCCCCAACTTACGCATTATGCCTCTCTGACCGGCTCAGCGCCCGCTCGCTCGTTACTTGGGATGACTTAGGCATACGGAGTTCATTCCCAGTCTAAGATCAGACCGGTAGCGGGATCGACAGTAGCACATAGAGGGGGATCGGGCCGATCCTCGGCTTGCGCATCCTGCCTTTCCGGTCGACTGAGCACCCGCACGCTCGTTTCGTGGGTTGAATTAGGCATGCGGAGTTCATTCTCGGTCTAAGCCCCAACCAGACCGAGGGACCTGCAGCGGGATCGACAGCATGTAGAGGGGGGCCGGGCCGATCCTTGGCTTGCACATTCTGGCTCTCCGACCTGCTGAGTGCCCGCACGTTCATTTCATGGGTTGACTTAGGCATACATAGTGCATTCTCGGTCTCGACCAACCAAGGGCCAGAGGCTATCGAGAACCTATACCTTATATTGGCCCCCTATCCCTCATCAAACCTCAAGAACTCACACCCCCTTAAAGAGCATTTGAGATTTTATAGGTTTGCTGCCAATAGCCATTAAAGTGTCTGAAATGGGGACACTTTTTCAAACTATCACAAAATCTTCTCCACTTCGAGATTTTAGCTGAATTGTTTTGTGCGTGCCAACAAAGATGCAAGGATCATGTCTACGAAATTTGTGGCCAAAACTCCTTCTAAAAAAATTTTAAAAAATCTTGAACCGTAAAAAGTTTCAAAAATTGTGAAAAATAAAAAACGGGTCGTCTTGCCACGAAACTTCACATGAAGGCTTAGGGGACCATTGTATGAATTTACAAGCCATAAAAATGGCATTGGCATGGCAGAAATATGAAGATGTGCCTAAACCCACCTATCACTCGATCGATCCACGACTTGCGCATCCCGTCTCTCTGGCCGGCGTAGTGCCCGTCCGCTCGTTTCGTGGCTTGACTTAGGTATACAGAGTTTATTCTCAGTCCAAGATCAGATCGGATCAAGGGTTGCAGTATCAGGACCTGCAACGAGATCGATAGCACGTAGAGGACGATCGGGTCGATCCCTGGCTTGGACATTCTACCTCTCTAGCTGACTGAGCGCCTGCACACTTGTTTCGTGGGTTGACTTAGGCATACAGAGTTCATCCCCAGTCTAAGCAAGTCTCATTCATTTCCAGTCTAAGATTGGACTGGATCGAGAGTTACGGTAGCAGGACCAGCAGTAGGATCGGCAGCACACAGGGGGACCGGACTGGTCCTCGACTTGCGCATTCTGCCTTCCCGACCAGTTGAGCGCCCGCATGCTCATTTCATGGGTTGGCTTAGGCATACAAAGTTCATTCCATGTCTAAGCCCCAGTCAGACCGAGGGTTGTGGCAACAGGACTGGCAATGGGGATCGATAGCACGCAGAGAGGGACCGGGTCGATCCTTGGCTTGTGCATTATGTCTCTCCGACCGGCTCAGCGCCCGCACGCTCGTTTCGTGGGTTGACTTAGGCATACAGAGTTCATTCCCAGTCTAAGCATATGGAATTCATTCCCATTTTAAGATCGGACTGGCAGCGGGATCCGTAGTAGCACGCAGAGGGGGACTAAGCCAATCCTCAGCTTTCACATCCTACCTCTCCGACTGACTAAGTGACCGCACGCTCGTTTCGTGGGTTGACTTAGGTATGGGGAGTTCATTCTCGATCTAAGCCCCAACCGGACCGAGGGACCCATAGCAAGATCGGTAGCATGCAAAGGTGGGTCAGGTCGATCCTCGACTTGCGTATTCTGGCTCTCCGATCGACTATGCAACCACACGCTCGTTTCATGGGTTGACTTAGGTATATGTAGTGCATTTTCAGTATCGACCAAACAAGGGCCAAAGGCTATCGAGAACCTATCCCTTATATTGGCCCCCTATCCCTCATCAAACCTCGAGAACTCACGCCCCCTTAAAGAGCATTTGAGATTTTATAGGTTTGCTGTCAGTAGCCATTAAAGTGTCTGAAATGGGGACACTTTTTTCAAACGGTCACAAAATCTTCTCCACTTTGAGTTTTTTGTGCATGTCAACAAAATACAAGGATCATGTCTACCAAATTTGGGGCCAAAACTCCTTCTAAGAAAATTTAAAAAAATCTCGCACCATAAAAAGTTTCAAAAATCATGAAAAATAGAAAACGAGTCGTCTTGCCACGAAACTTCACATGAAGGCTTAAGGGACCATTGTCTGAATTTACAAGCCATAAAAATCACATTGGCATGGCAGAAATATGAAGATGTGCCTGAACCCACCTATTACCCGATCGATCCACGGCTTGCGCATCCCGCCTCTCTGGCCGACGTAGTGCCCGTCCGCTCGTTTAGTGTGTTGACTTAGGCATACGGAGTTCATTCCCAATCTAAGATCAGACCGGATCAAGGGTTGCAACAGCAGGACCCGCAACAGGATCGGTAGCAAGCAGAGGGGACCGACTTGCACATTCTGCCTCTCTAGTCGGCTGAGCGTCCGGACACTCATTTCTTGTTTTGACTTAGGCATACGGAGTTCATCCTTAGTCTAAGCAAGTCTCGTTCATTCCCAGTCTAAGATCAGACCGGATCGAGGGTAGCGATAGCAGGACCAGTAGCAGGATCGGTAGTATGCAAGGGGGATCGGGTCGATCCCTGACTTGCGCATTCTGCCTCTCCGATCGGTTGAGCACCCGTACGCTTGTTTCGTGGGTTGGCTTAGGCATACGGACTTCTATCCATGTTTAAGCCCTAGCCGAACTGAGGGTTATGTCAGCGAGACCGACAGTGGGATTGGCAGCACATAGAGAGGGACTGGGCCGATCCTCGGCTTATCCATTATGCCTCTTCGATCGGCTCAGCGCCCGTACGCTCGTTTCATGGGTTGACTTAGGCATAAGGAGTTCATTCTCAGTCTAAGGATACAGAGTTCATTCCCAGTCTAAGATTGAACCGACAGTGGGATCGATAGTAGCACGCAGAGGGGGACTAGGCCGATCCTCAGCTTGCGCATCCCGTCTCTCTGGTCGGTTGAGCGCCCGCACGCTTGTTTCATGGGTTGACTTAGGCATGCAGAGTTCATTGTCGGTCTAAGCCTCAACCGGACTGAGGGATCCATAACGGGATCGGCAGCATGTAGAGGGGGGCCGAGCCGATCCTCAGCTTACGCATTTCGGCTCTCTGGCCGACTGAGCGCCCACACGCTTGTTTCATAGGTTGACTTAGGCATACATAGTGCATTCCCGATCTTGACCAACCAAGGGCCAGAGGCTATCGAGAACCTATCCCTTGTATTGGTCCCCAATCCCTCATCAAACCTCGAGAACTCACACCCTCTTAAAGAGCATTTGAGATTTTATAGGTTTGCTGTCAGTAGCAATTAAAGTGTCTGAAATGGGGACACTTTTTTCAAATGGTCACAATCTTCTCCACTTTCAATTTTTAGCTGAATTTTTTTGTTCAAGCCAACAAAAATACAAGGATCATGTCTACCAGATTTGGGACCAAAACTCCTTCAAAAAAATTTTTAAAAAATCTCAAACCGTAAAAAGTTTCAAAAATCATGAAAAATAGAAAACGGGTCGTCTTGCCACGAAACTTCACATGAAGGCTTAGGGGACCATTGTATTAATTTACAAGCCATAAAAATGGCATTGGAATGACAAAAATATGAAGATGTGCTTGAACCCATCTATCACCCTATCGATCTACGGCTTGCGCATCTCGCCTCTCTGGACGGCGTAGTGCCCGTCCGCTCATTTTGTGGGTTGACTTAGGCATACGAAGTTCATTCCCAGTCTAAGATCAGACCGAATTGAGGGTTGCAGTAGCAGGACCCGCAGCAGGATCAACAGCATGTAGAGAGGGATCAGGCCGATCCTCGGCTTGCACATTCTGCCACTCTGGCTGGCTGAGCACCTGCACGCTAGTTTCATGGGTTGACTTAGGCATACAGAGTTCATCCTCAGTCTAAGCAAGTCTCGTTCATTTCTAATCTAAGATCAGACCGGACCAAGGGTTACGGTAGCAGGACCAGCAGCAGGATCGGCAGCATGCAGAAGGGGTCGATCGATCCCCGACTTGGGCATACGAAGTTCATTCTCAATCTAAGCATAGGAGTTCAATCCCAGTCTAAGATCAGACCGGAAGCAAGATCGACAGCAGCACGTAGAGGGGGACCGGGCCGATCCTCAGCTTGCGCATCCTGCCTTTCCGGTCGTTTGAACGCTCGCACGCTTGTTTCATGGGTTGACTTAGGCATGCGGAGTTCATTCCCGGTCCAAGCCCCAACCAGACCGAGGGACCTGCAGCAGGATTAGTAGCATGTAGAGGGGGTCGAGTCGATCCTTGGCTTACACATTCTGGCTTTCCGATCGGCTGAGCGCCCACACCCTCGTTTCATGGGTTAACTTAGCCATACTTAGTGCATTCCCGGTCTCGACCAACCAAGGGCTATCGAGAACCTATCCCTTATATTGGCCCGCTATCCCTCATCAAACCTCGAGAACTCACACCACCTTAAAGAGCATTTAAGATTTTATAGGTTTGCTGCCAGTAGCCATTAAAGTGTTTGAAATGGGGACACTTTTTTCAAACGGTCACAAAATCTTCTCCACTTTGAGTTTTTAGCTGAATTGTTTTGTGCATGCCAAAAAAAATACAAGGATCATGTCTACCAAATTTGGGGCCAAAACTCCTTCTAAAAAATTTTTAAAAAATCCCAAACCGTAAAAAGTTTCAAAAATTGTGAAAAATAAAAAACGGGTCATCTTGCCACAAAACTTCACATGACGGCTTAGGGGACCATTGTATGAATTTACAAGCCATAAAAATGGCATTGGCACGGCAAAAATATGAAGATGTGCCTGAACCTACCTATCACCCGATTGATCCACGACTTGCGCATCCCGCCTCTCTGGCCGATGTAGTGCCCATCCGCTCGTTTCATGGGTTGACTTAGGCATACGGAGTTCATTCCCAGTCTAAGATCAGATCAGATCGAGGGTTGCGATAGCAGGACCCGCAGCGGGATCGGCAGCATACAGAAGGGGATCGGGCCGATCCTCGGCTTGCACATTCTGCCACTCTGACTGGCTGAGCACCCGCACACTTATTTTATGGGTTGACTTAGGCATACGAAGTTCATCCCCAGTCTAAGCAAGTCTCATTCATTCTCAGTCTAAGAACAGATCGGATCGAGGGTTACGGCAGTCGAACCCGCAGTGAGATCAACAGCACGCAGAAAGGGAACAAGCCGATCCCTAGCTTGTACATTTTGCCTCTTTGGCATGCTGAGCGCCTGCACGCTCATTTCATGGGTTGACTTAGGCATACGGAGTTCATCCCCAGTCTAAGCAAGTTTCGTTCATTCCCAGTCTAAGTTCAGACCGGATCAAGGGTTGCGACAGCAGGATCGATAGCACGCAGGGGGGGATCGAGCTGATCCTCGACTTGTGCATTCTGCCGCTCTGGTCGGTTGAACGCATGCACGCTTGTTTCGTGGGTTGGCTTAGGCATACAAAGTTCATTCCATGTCTAAGCTCCAACCAGATTGAGGGTTGTGGCAGCGGGACTGGCAGCGAGATCGACAGCATGCAGAGGGGGACCAGGACGATCCCTGACTTACGCATTATGCCTCTTCGACTGACTCAACGCTGCCATGCTCGTTTCTTAGATTGACTTAGGCATACAGAGTTCATTCCCAGTCTAAACATATGGAATTCATTCTCAGTCTAAAATCGAACTGGCAGCGGGATCGGTAGCAGCACGCAGAGGGGGACCGGGCTGATCCTCGACTTACGCATCCTGCCTCTCCGGTCGACTGAGCACTCGTACGCTCGTTTAATGGGTTGACTTAGGCATGCGGAGTTCATTCCTGGTCTAAGCCCCAACTGGACTGAGGGACCCGTAGCGAGATCGACAGCACGCAGAGGGGGGTTGAGCCGATCCTCGACTTGTGCATTCTGGCTCTCCGACTTGCTGAGCGCCCGCACGCTCGTTTCATGGGTTGACTTAGGCATACGTAGTGCATTCCCGGTCTAGACCAACCAAGGGCCAGAGGCTATCGAGAACCTATCCCTTATATTGTCCCCCTATCCCTCATCAATCCTCGAGAACTCACACCCCCTTAAAGAGATTTGAGATTTTATAGGTTTGCTGCCAGTAGCCATTAAAGTGTTTAAAATGGGGACATTTTTTTCAAACGGTCACAAAATCTTCTCCACTTCGAGTTTTTAGCTGAATTTTTTTGTGCATGCCAACAAAAATACATGGATCATGTGTACCAAGTTTGGGGCCAAAACTTCATCTAAAAAAATTTTAATAAATCCCGAATCGTAAAAAGTTTCAAAAATAATGAAAAATAGAAAATGGGTCGTCTTGCCACGAAACTTCACATGAAGGCTTAGGGGGCCATTGTATGAATTTACAAGCCATAAAAATGGCATTGACATGGCAGAAATATGAAGATGTGCCTGAACCCACTAATCACCCGATCGATCCACGGCTTACGCATCCCGCCTCTCTGGCCGACGTAATGCCCGTCCGTTTATTTCGTGAGTTGACTTAGGCATACGTAGTTCATACCCAGTCTAAGATCAGATCGGATCGAGGGTTGCAATAGTAGGACCCACAGCGGGATCAGCAGCACGCAGAGAGGGACCGAGGTGATCCCCGGCTTGCACATTTTACCTTTCTGGCCGGCTAAGCGCCCGTACGCTCATTTCGTGAGTTGACTTAGGCATACGGAGTTTATCCCCAGTCTAAGCAAGTCTCGTTCATTCCCAGTCTAAGATAGGATCGGACCGAGGGTTGTCATAGCAGGACAAGCAGCAGGATCGGCAGCACGCAGGGGGGACCAGGCCGATTGAGCACCCGCACGTTCATTTCGTGGGTTGACTTAGGCATACGGAGTTCATTCCCAGTCTAAGCATACGGAGTTCATTCCCAGTCTAAGATCGGACCGATAGCGGGATCGACAGCAGCACGTAAAAGGAGACCAAGTCGATCCTTGGGTTACGCATCCTGCCTCTCCGATCGGTTGAGCACCCACACGCTCATTTCATGGGTTAACTTAGGCATGCGGAGTTTATTCCCAGTCTAAGATCAGATTGAATTGAGGGTTGTGGTAGTAGGACCCGTAACAGGATCGACAGCACGCAGAAAAGGACCAAGCTAATCCCCGGCTTGCACATTCTGTCTCTCTGGCCGGCTAAATGCCTGCACGCTCATTTCGTGGGTTGACTTAGGCATACGGAGTTTATCCCCAATGTAAGCAAGTCTCGTTCATTCCCAGTCTAAGATGGGACCAAACCGAGGGTTGCGGTAGCAGGACTAGCAGCAGGATCGACAGCACGCAGGGGGGATCGGGTGATCCTCGACTTACGCATTCTACCTCTCCAGTCGGTCGAGCACCCGTATGCTCATTTCGTGGTTTGGCTTAGGCATACAGAGTTCATTCCATGTCTAAGCATACGAAGTTCATTCCTAGTCTAAGATCAGACCGGCAGCGGGATCTACAGTAGTACACAGAGAGGGACCGAGTCGATGCTCGACTTACGCATCCTACCTCTCCGACCGATTAAGCACCTGCACGCTCGTTTCGTGGGATGACTTTGGCATGTGGAGTTCATTCCCGATCTCAGCCCCAACAGGATCGAGGGACCCATAACAGGATTGACAGCACGCAGAGGGGGGTCGGGTTGATCCTCGATTGTGCATTATGGCTCTCTGACTGGTTGAGTGCCCGTACGCTCATTTCATAGGTTAACTTAGGCATACATAGTGCATTCCCGGTCTCGACCAACCAAGGGCCAGAGGCTATCGAGAACCTATCCCTTATATTGGCCCCCTATCCCTCATCAAACCTCGAGAACTCACACCCCCTTAAAGAGCATTTGAGATTTTATAGGTTTGCTGCCAGTAGCCATTATAGTGTCTGAAATGGAGACATTTTTTTCAAACGGTTACTCTTCTCCACTTCGAGTTTTTAACTAAATTTTTTTATGCATGCCAAAAAAAATACAAGGATCCTGTCTACCAAATTTTGGGCCAAAATGCCATCTAAAAAAATTTTAAAAAATCCCGAACCATAAAAAGTTTCAAAAATCGTGAAAAATAAAAAACAGGTCGTCTTGCCACGAAACTTCACATGAAGGCTTAGGGGACCATTGTATGAATTTACAAGCCATAAAAATGGCATTGGCACAGCAGAAATATGAAGATGTGCCTGAACCCACCTATCACCCGATCGATCCACGGCTTGCACATCCCACCTCTCTGGCCGGCGTAGTGCCCTTTCGCTTGTTTCGTGGGTTGACTTAGGCATACGGAGTTTATTCCCAGTCTAAGATTGGACCGGATCATGGGTTGTGGTAGCAGGACCCGTAACGAGATTGGCAACACACAGAGGGTGATCGGGTTAATCCTCGACTTGCACATTCTGCCTTTCTGGCCGATTGAGCACCCGCACGCTTGTTTCGTAGGTTGACTTAGCCATACGGAGTTCATCCCCAGTCTCAGCAAGTCTTGTTCATTCCAAATCTAAGATCAGATCGGATCAAGGGTTACGATAGCAGGACCCACAGCGGGATTGACAGCACGCAGAGGGGGACCAGGTCGATCCTCGACTTGCACATTCTACTTCTCTGGCCGACTGAGTGCCCGTATGCTCGTTTCGTGGGTTGACTTAGGCATACAGAGTTCATCCCTAGTTTAAGCAAGTCTCGTTCATTCCCGATCTAAGATCGAACCAAACCGAGGGTTGGGCAACAGGACCAGCAACAGGATTGACAGCACGTAGGGGGGGACCAGGCCGGTCCCCGACTTGCGCATTTTGCCTTTTCGGCCGGTTGAGCGCCCGTACGCTCATTTCATGGGTTGGCTTAGGCATACAAAGTTCATTTCATGTCTAAGCCCTAGCCAGACTGAAGGTTGTGGCAGCGGGACCTATAACGCACAGAGGGGGACTGGGTCGATCCTCAGCTTGTGCATTATGCCTCTCCGATCGGCTCAATGCCCGCACGCTCATTTCGTAGGTTGACTTAGGCATACGGAGTTCATTCCCAGTCTAAGCATACGGAGTTCATTCCCAGTCTAAGATAAGACGGACAGCGGGATCGGTAGCAGTACGTAGAGAGAGACCGGGTCGATCCTCGGCTTACGCATCTTGCCTCTCCGACCGACTGAGCGTCCGCATGCTCGTTTCTTGGGTTCACTTAGGCAGGCAGAGTTCATTCCCAATCAAGCCCCAATCGGACCGAGGGACCCATAACAGGATCGGTAGCACGCAGAGGGGGGTCAGGTTGATCCTCGACTTGCGCATTCTGGCTCTCCGACCGGTTGAGTGCCTGCACACTCGTTTCATGGGTTGACTTAGGCATACGTAGTGCATTCTCGACCTCGACCAACCAAGGGCCAGAGGCTATCGAGAATATATCCCTTATATTGGCCCTCTATCCCTCATCAAACCTCGAGAACTCACACCCCCTTAAAGAGCATTTGAGATTTTATAGGTTTGCTGCCAATAGCCATTAAAGTGTCTGAAATGGGGACACTTTTTTCAAACGGTTACTCTTTTCCACTTCGATTTTTTAACTGAATTTTTCTATGCATGCCAACAAAAATACAAGGATCATGTCTACCAAATTTGGGGCCAAAATGCCTCCTAAAAAAATTTTAAGAAATCTCGAACCGTAAAAGGTTTCAAAAATCATGAAAAATAGAAAACGGGTCGTCTTGCCACGAAACATCATGTGAAGGCTTAAGGACCATTGTATGAATTTGCAAGCCATAAAAATGGCATCAGTACTACAGAAATATGAAGATGTGCCTGAACCCACCTATCACCTGATCGATTCACGACTTGCACATACCGCCTCTCTAGCCGGCGTAGTGCCCGTCCGCTCATTTCGTGGGTTGACTTAGGCATACGGAGTTCATTCCCAATCTAAGATCAGACTGGATTGAGGGTTGTGGCAACAGGATCTGCGGTGGGATCAACAGCACGCAGAGGGGGATCGGGCCGATCCTCGGCCTTTACATTCTGCCTCTCTGGCCAGCTGAGCGCTTGCACGCTCGTTTCGTGGGTTGACTTAGGCATACGGAGTTCATCCCCAATCTAAGCAAGTCTCGTTCATTCCTAGTCTAGGATCGGACCGGACCGAGGGTTATGGCAGCAGGACCAATAGCAAGATCGAAAGCACGCAGGAGGGACCGGATCGATCCCTGACTTGCGCATTCTGCCTCTCCGACCGGTTGAGCACCCGTACGTTCGTTTCATGGGTTGGCTTAGGCATATGGAGTTCATTCCATGTCTAAGCCCCAGTCGGATCGAGGGTTGTGGCAATGGGACCGGCAGCGGGATTGGCAGCATGCAGAGTGGGACCGGGCCAATCCTCGGCTTGTGCATTATGCCTCTCCGACTGGCTCAGTGCCCGCATGCTCGTTTTGTGGGTTGACTTAAGCATATGGAGTTCATTCCCAGTCTAAGCATATGGAGTTCATTCCCAGTCTAAGCATATGGAGTTCATTCCCAGTCTAAGATCGGATTGGCAGCGGGATCGACAGCAGCATGCAGAAGGGGACCAGGCCGATCCTCGACTTACGCATCTTGCCTCACAGTCGACGAGCACCCGCACGCTTGTTTCATGGGTGGACTTAGGCATGCGTAGTTCATTCCTGGTCTAAGTCCCAACCGAACTGAGGGACCCATAGCAAGATCGAAAGCATGCAGAGGGGGGCCGAGCCAATCCTCGGCTTGTGCATTCTGGCTCTCCGATCGGGTTGAGCACCCGTACGCTCGTTTCAAGGGTTGACTTAGGCATACGTAGTGCATTCTCAGTCTCGACCAACCAAGGGCCAAAGGTTATCGAGAACCTATCCCTTATATTTTCCCCTATCCCTCATCAAACCTTGAGAACTCACACCCCCTTAAAGAGCATTTGAGATTTTATAGGTTTGCTGCCAGTAGCCATTAAAGTGTCTGAAATGGGGACACTTTTTTCAAATGGTCACAAAATCTTCTCCACTTCGTGTTTTTAGCTGAATGTTTTTGTGCATGCCAACAAAAATACAAGGATCGTGTCTACAAAATTTAGGGCCAAAAATCCTTCTAAAAAAGTTTTAAAAAATCCCAAACCGTAAAAAGTTTTAAAAATCGTGAAAAATAGAAAACGGGTCGTCTTGCCACGAAACTTCACATGAAGGCTTAGGGGACCATTGTATGAATTTACAAGCCATAAAAATGGCATTGGCATGATAGAAATATGAAGATGTGCCTAAACTCACCTATTACTGGATCGATCCACGGCTTGCGCATCCCGCCTCTCTAGCCGGCGTAGTGCCCGTCCACTCGTTTCATGGGTTGACTTAGGCATATGGAGTTCATTTCTAGTCTAAGATCAGTCCAGATCGAGGTTTGCTACAGCAGGACCCGCAGCGGGATCGACAGCATGTAGAGGGTGATCGGGCTAATTCTCGGCTTGCACATTCTGCCTTTTTGGTTGGCTGAGCGACCGCACGCTCGTTTCATTGGTTGACTTAGGCATACAAAGTTCATCCTCAGTCTCAGCAAGTCCCGTTCAGTCCCAGTCTAAGATCGGACTGGATCTAGGGTTATAGCAGCATGACCCGCAGCGGGATCGATAGCACGCAGAGGGAGACCAGGTCGATCCCCGGCTTGCACATTCTGCCTCTCTGGCCGGTTGAATGCCCGCATGCTCATTTTGTGGGTTGACTTAGGCATACGAAGTTCATCCCCAGTCTAAGCAAGTCCCGTTCATTCCTGGTCTAAGATCGAACCGAACCGAGAGTTGGGGTAGTAGGACCAGTAGCAGGGTCGACAGCACCTAGGGGGGACCAGACCGATCCCCGACTTGCGCATTTTGCCTCTTCGACCGGTTGAGCACCCGCACACTCGTTTCATGGGCTGGCTTAGGCATACGGAGTTCATTCCATGTCTAAGCGCCAATCGGACCGAGGGTTGTGGCAGCGGGACGGTAGAGAGATCAGTAGCGTGCAGAGGGGGATCGGGTCGATCCCTGACTTACGAATTATGCTTCTTCGATCGGCTTAGCACCCGCATGCTCATTTCGTGGGTTGACTTAGGCATACGGAGTTCATTCCTAGTCTAAGCATACAGAGTTCACTCTCAGTCTAAGATCAGACCGGTAGTGGGATCGGTAGCAGCACGCAGAGAGGGATCGAGCTGATCCTCGGCTTACGGATCCTACCTCTCCGATCGATTGAACGCTCGCACATTCGTTCCCTGGGTTGACTTAGGCATGCGGAGTTCATTTCGGGTCTAAGCCCCAACCGGACCAAGGGACCCGTAGCGAGATCGATAGCACATATAGGGGGGCTGGGGCACCTGGACATTTGTTTCTTGGGTTGACTTAGGCATTCGTAGTGCATTTTCGGTCTCGACCAACCAAGGGCCAGAGGCTATCGAGAACCTATCCCTTATATTAGCCCCTTATCCCTCATCAAACCTCGAGAACTCGCACCCCCTTAAAGAGCATTTGAGATTTTATAGGTTTGTTGTCAATAGCCATTAAAGTGTCTGAAATGGGGACACTTTTTTCAAACGGTAACAAAATCTTCTCCACTTCAAGCTTTTAGCTGAGTTTTTTTGTGCATGCCAACAAAAATACAAGGATCATGTCTACCAAATTTAGGGCCAAAAATCCTTCTAAAGAGATTTTAAAAAATCTCGAACTACAAAAAGTTTCAAAAATCGTGAAAAATAAAAAACAGGTTGTCTTGCCACGAAACTTCATATGAAGGCTTAGGGGACCATTGTATGAATTTACGAGCCATAAAAATGGCATTGGCATGACAGAAATATGAAGATGTGCTTGAACCCACCTATCACCCGATCGATCCACGGCTTGCGCATCCCGTCTCTCTAGTCAGCGTAGTGCCCGTCCGTTCGTTTCGTGGGTTGACTTAGGTATATGAAGTTCATTCCCAGTCTAAGATCGGATCGAATCGAGGGTTACAGCAGCAAGACCCGTAGTGGGATCAGTAGCATGCAGAGGGGGACCGGGCCGATCCTCCGCTTGCACATTCTGGTTCTCTGGTCGGTTGAGCGCCTGCACGCTCGTTCATGGGTTGACTTAGGCATACAGAGTTCATCCCCAGTCTAAGTAAGTGTTGTTCATTCCCAGTCTAAGATCAGACCAAATCGAGGGTTACAATAGTAGGACCAGCAGCAGGATCGGCAGCACGCAGGGGGGACCGGGCCAATCCTCGACTTGCACATTTTACCTCTCCGATCGATTGAGTGCCTGCACACTCATTTCGTGGGTTGGCTTAGGCATACAGAGTTCATTCCATGTCTAAGCCCCAGTCAGACCGAAGGTTGTGGCAGCAGGATCGGTAGCTCGTAGAGGGGGACCGGGCCAATCCTTGGTGTCACAGACTAAGCTTTCTCTCAACAAGCAATAGATCGTGCGGCACTTGAATGGGCGCTCCCAACCAAGTCAGCCTTCAATAGATCGATATCTGAACAAATAACCATAAGCCACGGTTAGTCCCAAGCATTCACAATAAGACACAAAATATCGAGATCAATCTCAAGCATACACACAAGAAGGCATATTCGTATCGAGAAAAAAAAAAACACATCGAGGCAACAATCAGGACATTCAATCAGGGTGAGTTTTATTATAATAAAAAATCATACATCGGGGCCTCCCACCATCACCAGGGCCAGGGGGCAGCCCTTGGTGGGTGGCCTAGGCTCGTATAGCAACCGATAAGACAGCCCAACACTACGCTGCCGGCTCACCCCCCTAAGAGCCTTAGAGATTTTAGAGCTATGCTACCAATAACCATTACAATGTTTGAAATGGGGACACTTTTCCTCACACGGGGGATCTACCTGACCATGGCCCTATACATGGGTGGCTTATGGCAACCTAAGTCCCGATCATGGCCTTATACAAGGTTGGCTCATGACATCCTCCCCCACCTATTCTATCAACGTCCTCGTCGACTTGCTAGCTTGAAATTCTTCTATCTTCCATTGAAATCTCTGGAGGTCATGTTCTCTCTCCCAGCTAGTTTCTTCTAGTCCTAATCCCTCCCACTTCACTAAGTACTCTCGAACTAGTCTTCGAGATATCTTGGTTTCCTTATCAACCAAGATCTTTTCGACTCGACGCTCTAAAGGTGGCTTCATGGTGATGGCAGCTCTAGTTGGCTCCCTTCAGCTAACATCTATAGGATCTGCATGGAAAGGTTTCAGTTTGCTCACATGAAATACTGGGTGCACCTTCATCCATTTTGGTGGGTTAATTTTGTAAAAAGCATTCCCCACCTTAGAAAGGACCCTTACTGGACCTTCATAGTTGTGCACCAGTCTATGATCTCTCTTTCTCAAGAACCTGGTTTGTTCAGGAACTAGTCGGACAAGAACCAAATCACCAACTTGAAATTGTTAAGCCCTACGACCCTTGTCTGCCTATTTCTTCATCCGCTTTGATGCTTTCTCTAGGTAGGCTTATGCAATCTTTATGTTTTGTTTCCACTCCTTGCTGAGATTGAAGGCTCTCAGATTCTTTCCTCCATATTATTCCAAGAAAGTGTGGGGTAGCCTTGGTAATTGTCCGGTGACCACCTCAAATGGGTTCTTATTGGTGGAAGAGCTTTTGTTGGAATTAAAGCAGAGTTGAGCCACGTCCAATAATGAAGGCCAGTCTTTCTAATTGGCTTGAACATAGTGCCTCAAGTATTCCTCTAATAATCCATTGAACCGTTTCGTTTGACCATCGATTTAAGGGTGTTAGCTTGAGGAGATGTTGAGTTGGGACCCCAATATCTTGAAAAGTTCTCTCCAGAAGGACCCCATGAATCTTGGATCTCGATCACTGACAATGTTTTGAGGGAGGCCTCAGTATTTGACCACATGTTTGAACAATAGTCGAGCTGTGTCTTTCGCTGTGCAATACTTGTGAGTGGGAATGAATGTGGCATACTTAGAGAACCGGTCAATCACCACCAAAATAGCTCCAAGGTCACCAACCTTGGGTAGGCTTGAAATGAAATCGAGGGAGATGCTTTCCCACGGTTTGGCGGGTACTGGTAGTGGTTCAAGCATGCCTGCAGGTTTCCTTCTTTCAACCTTGTCTTGCTGGCAAATGAGGCAAGTCTTCGTATAGTCCATCACATCTTATCGTATGTGAGGCCAATAGTATCCCTGTTTCAATAACGCCAAAGTGCGTTGCTAGCCCGGGTGTCCCACCCATGGTGTGTCATGACATTCCCTCATCAGCATCTGTCTCAGACCTTCTGCTCTTGGCACAAACACTCGAGGCCCCTTAGTCCATAAGAGCCCATTTTCTTGCCAGAAGTACTTGGACTTCCCTTCTTCCACTAGCTTCAAGATGGCACAAGCTTACAAGTCCTTCCCTAAGTGATCTCCAATCAACTTGTGAATGTCTGTAATGGCTCTGCTAGCTGCCATTGGGGTAATTCTTCTAAGGGCCGTTAAATCTACTCACCTGCTCAATGCATCGGCCACTCGATTGGTCTTTCCAACGGTGTGCTCAAAACAAAAGTCGAACTCCGCTAAAAATTCCTGCCACCTAGCTTATTTTGCTGTAAGCCTTGGTTGGGTGAGAAAATGGCTAACGGTCGCATTGTCTGTCTTCACGACAAAGTGTGAACCCAACAAGTAATGTCGCCAAGCCCTCAAGCAGTGAACCACCGCTAGGAGTTCTTTTTCCTGGGCCATATATTTCCTTTTAGCTTCACTTAGCTTCCTACTTTCAAATGCGATCGGGTGATGTTATTACAAAAGCACTCCTCCAATAGCAAAATTAGATGCATTCGTCTGAACTTCGAAAGGCTTTTCAATATCAGGGAGAGCTAAGATGGGATCCTTCATAATAGCATCCTTCAATCCCTCGAAGGCCTCTTGGCATTCACTCATCCAACACCATTTATGCTCCTTCTTCAATAGCTCCATGAGGGCCGTGGTCTTGCGAGAGTACCCTTCCACAAACCTTCTATAATAGTTGGCTAGTCCCAAAAATAAGCGGAGCTCACTAACATTTTTTGGTGTTGTCCACTCCTTGATGGCCCTAACTTTTTCCATGTCCATTCGAATGTGGCCACGTTCGACAATGTGACCGAGAAAATGGATTTGGGTCTGGGCAAATGCACACTTCTCCTTTTTTACGTATAACTAGTGGTCCTGTAATCTTTGAAGTACCTGGTGTAGGTGTTCTTGATGTTCTTCCAAGGTGGAGCTATATACCACTATATCGTCTAGATAGATGACTACAAATTTGTCTAAGTAGTCATGGAACACCTGATTCATTAATGTACAAAATGTGGCAGGAGCATTAGTCAGTCCAAAGGGCATAACAAGAAATTCAAATGCACCATATCGTGTCACACAAGTGGTCTTTAGCTCATCTCCCTCAACAATTTTGACTTGATGGTAGCCAGATCTCAGGTCCAATTTGGAGAAGTACTTGGCCCGGCTCAATTGATCAAACAAGTCTACTATAAGGGGGATGGGATATTTGTTTCTTACGGTGACTTTGTTTAGGGCCCTGTAGTCAACACATAATCTCAAACTTCCATCATGCTTCTTCTAAAATAGCACTGGCGCTCTGAAAAGAGCCTTTGATGGTCTGATGAACCCGACTTGTAGTAGCTCATCTAGCTATTTTCTTAGTTCGACCAACTCTGGCAGGGCCATGCGGTAAGAAGCTCTAGCAGGAAGTTTCACTCCTGGAAGGAGCTCAATTTCATGGTCCACTATTCGTCGATGGGGTAAAACCTTAGGCAACATCTCTTGCATCACCTCTTCGAATTTTTCCAACACTTTTTCCACACCATCAAGCATTGGTTTTACTTCCGACCCTTCTTTATAGATCGGCACGACCATAAAAGAAGGTTCCCCTCTCTTTACCCTTTTTTTAAACTGCAAAGCTGAAATCATTTTCTTCCCACTCTTTGGTAAGATGTTGGCTAGCACCACATATGGGTGTTCCCCTAAGAATAACAAGCAGCTAGTGGCAGGGATAGGGATGACCTGAGCCAACATCATGAAGTCCAATCCGAGAACAACATCAAAGTCATCCATGGGGGAAACTATAAAGTCTACCTTTCCTTTTCATGGCCCCAATCGGGTTGTCACACTCTTGGAGCTTCCACTGATCGCAAAGGCTGGTGAATTGATCGCCTTCATTCGTCCACAGTCTTTACTAATCTGAAGATCACACCTTTTCGCTTCTTCTGGTGTGATGAAAGTGTCGGTTGCACCTGTATCCACCATGGCCTTAGTGGCTTTCTCATTGATCATCAAGTTCACATACATCAAGCCTCTACTCTGCTCTTTCTTTATAGTGTTCAATTGGGTGCGGAAGGCATTGAGGAACCTTATTGAACCCATCCTGGCTGGCTCCTCTTTAGCTTCTTCAATGCTCTCTGGCACTTTTGCAGACTCTTAAGACGAGGTCTTAAGGTATTAAGGGCTCCCCTATGCGGCATTTAGCCACCCAATACAGCCCCTTGTAAAGAAAGCAAGCAAGCGGTTGCCTAGGCTTGAAAATCCCTGCGTTGCTTGTCTTAGGTTGGGTGCTATCTCGACCAAAGGACCTCCTGTCTGATCCCTCACTGAAGAGTCGATCCAACCTAGTCATCTTTCCCTTACTCTCAAAGTTGAAGCTACTGCCAGCTGATGGAGGATTTTTTCGTTTTGAGGAGCCATCATTGTAATCGTGGAGACGTTCAGCTGCAGCCATGGTCGTGGCCACGTCTTGCACTTTTATGTCTTTGTAGTTCTGTCCTCGCCCAAAGCTTAAGGCCCTCAAGAAAATAGAACATCTTGTCCTTTTCAGACATGTACTGAATATCCAACATCAGGGTAGAAAAGCTCCTTACAAACTCCCGTACTGTTCCTGTTTGCACCAATTCTCGAAGTCTCCTTCGAGCCATATACTCCACCTTTTTAGGGAAAAACTGGTTTTTCAATTCTCATTTCAGATCCGTCCAAGTCTTAATCAGGCACTCGTCATCGACAAACTTGGAGCGCCACCACAACTTGGCATCCCCTACGAGGTACATCGATGCCATTGCTACCTTGTCTTCCTCTGAATCCGTGTGTATAGCTCGAAAGTACTGCTCCATGTCAAACAAGAAATTTTCAAGTTCCTTGGCATCCATTGCCCCCTCATAGCAACAAGGCTCCAACACCTTGGGCCTTTTTCCCCTTTCCATCGAGCTCGAACCCAATCTGGTCACAGCCATTTGTAGGATACTCACCTATGCTCTAAACTCCTCAAACTCCTTTTGGAGAATGTTCAAGGCATCTTTAGCCTCTTCGCTCACGTTGTGAAGAGTATCGGATAACTCCCGCTGGGTTGTCTCGATCTCTTTCACTCGGTCTTTAGTCACCATATGAGTTTTCATTGCGACCACCGTGGCCTCAAGTTCCTCAATTCTCTGTTGATGATTGGGTCCACCACTTGTGGCCATCTCATCCATTTTTCTAGCACTTCTCAACCGTGCTTTGATACCACGTGTCATGGACTAAGCTTTCTCTCAACAAGCAATAGACCGTGCGGCACTTGAATGGGTGCTCCCAACCAAGTCAGCCTTCAATAGATCGATATCTGAACAACTAACCATAAGCCACGGTTAGTCCCAAGCATTCACAATAAGACATAATATATCGAGATCAATCTCAAGCATACACACAATAAGGCATATTCGCATCGAAAAAAAGAAAAACACATCGAGGCAACAATCGGGACATTCAATCGGGGTGAGTTTTATTATAATCGAGAATCATACATTGGGACCTCCCACTACCACCAGGGCCAGGGGGCAGCCCTTGGTGGGTGGCCTAGGCTCGCATAGCAATCGGTGAGATAGCCCAACACTACGCTACCAGCTCACCCCATAAAGAGCCCTAGAGATTTTAGAGCTACGCTACCAGTAACCATTACAATGTTTGAAATGGGGACACTTTTCCTAGCATAAGGGACCTACCCAGCCATGGCCCTATACATGGGTGGCTCATGGCAACCTAAGTCCTGATCATGGCCCTATACAAGGTTGGCTCATGACACTCAGCTTGCGTATTATGCCTCTCCGACCGACTCAGCGCCCGCACGCTCGTTTCGTGGGTTAACTTAGGCATACAGAGTTCATTCCCAGTCTAAGATTAGACCGGTAGTGGGATTGGTAGCAGCACGTAGAGGGGGACCGGGCCGATCCTTGGCTTGCGCATCCTGCCTCTATGGTCGACTGAGCGCCTGCATGCTCGTTTCGTGGGTCGACTTAGGCATGCGAAGTTCATTCCCGGTCTAAGCCCCAATTGGATCGAGAGACCCACAGTGGGATCGACAGCATGGAGAGGGGGGACGGGCCGATCCTCGACTTACGCATTATGGCTCTCTGGTCAGCTGAGCGCCCGCACGCTCGTTTCATGGGTTGACTTAGGCATACGTAGTGCATTCTCGATCTCGACCAACCAAGGGCCAGAGGCTATCGAGAACCTATCCGTTATATTGCCCCCTTATCCCTCATCAAACCTCGAGAACTCACAACCCCTTAAAGAGCATTTGAGATTTTATAGCTTTGCTGCCATTAGCCATTAAAGTGTCTAAAATAGGGACACTTTTTTCAAACGATCACAAAATCTTCTCGACTTCGAGTTTTTAGCTGAATGTTTTTATGCATGCCAACAAAAATACAAGGATTATGTCTACCAAATTTGGGGCCAAAACTCCTCTTAAAAAAATTTAAAAAAATCCCGAACCGTAAAAAGTTTCAAAAATCGTGAAAAATAGAAAACGGGTCGTCTTGCCACGAAACTTCACATGAAGGCTTAGGGGACCATTGTATGAATTTACAAGCCATAAAAATGGCATTGGTATGGTAGAAATATAAAGATGCGCCTGAACCCACTTATCACCCGATCGATCCACGGCTTGCGCATCCCGCCTCTCTGGCCGGCGCAGTGCCTGTTCGCTTATTTTATGGGTTAACTTAGGCATACAGAGTTCATTCCCAGTCTAAGATCAAACCGGATCTAGGGTTACGATAGTAAGACCCCAACGAGATCGATAGCACGCAGAAAGGGATCGGGCTGATCCTCGACTTGAACATTCTACCTCTCTGGTCGGTTGAGTGCCCGTACGCTCGTTTCATGGGTTGACTTAGGCATATGGAGTTCATCCCCAGTCTAAGCAAGTCTCATTCATTCCCAATCTAAGATCGGACCGGATCGAGGGTTAAGGTAGTAGGACCAGTAGCAGGATTGGTAGCACGCAAGGGGGGACCGACTGATCCCCGACTGATCCCCGACTTGCACATTCTGCCTCTCCGGCCTGTTGAGCACCCACATGCTCATTTTGTGGGTTGGCTTAGGCATAAGGAGTTCATTCCATGTCTAAGCCCCAGTCGGATCGAGGGTTGTGGTAGCGGGACCGACAACGGGATCGACAACATGTAAAGGGGGATCGGGTCAATCCCCAGCTTACGCATTATGCCTCTCCGACCGGCTCAGTGCCCGTCTGCTCTTTTCGTGGGTTGACTTAGGCATACGGAGTTCATTCCCAGTCTATGATCGGACCGACAGTGGGATCGGCAGCAGTACGATGAGAGGGACTGGGCCGATCCTCGGCTTGTGCATCCTGCCTCTCCGGCCAGTTGAACGCCCGTACGCTCGTTTCGTGGGTTGACTTAGGCATACTTAGTTCATCCCCAGTCTAAGCAAGTCTCGTTCATTCTCAGTCTAAGATCAGGCCGGACCGAGGGTTGTGACATAGAACCAGCAGCAGGATCGACAGCACGCAGGAAGGATCGGGCCGATCCCTGACTTTCGCATTCTGCCTCTCCGGCCGGTTGAGTACCCGTACGCTTGTTTCGTGGGTTGGCTTAGGCATACGGAGTTCATTCCATGTCTAAGCCCCAGTCAGACCGAGGCTTGTGGCAGTGGGATCGGCAGCACGAAGAGGGGGACCGGGCTGATCCCCGACTTACGTATTATGCCTCTCCGACCGGCTCAGTGCCCGCACACTCACTTTGTGGGTTGACTTAGGCATACAGAGTTCATTCCCAGTCTAAGCATATGGAGTTCATTCCCAATCTAAGATCGGACTAGCAGCGGGATCGGCAGCTGCACGCAAAAGGGGATCGGGCTGATCCTCGGCTTACGCATCCTGCCTCTCCCACCGATTGAGTGCCCGCACGTTCGTTTCATGGGTTGACTTAGGCATGCGAAGTTCATTCCCGGTCTAAGCCCCAACCGAACCGAGGGACCCACAGTGGGATCGGTAGCACATAGAGGGGGGCTAGCCAATCCTCGACTTGCGCATTCTGGCTCTCTGGCCGGTTGAGCGCCCGCATGCTCGTTTCATTGGTTGACTTAGGCATACGTAGTGCATTCTCGGTCTCGACCAACCAAGGGCCAGAGGCTATCAAGAACCTATCTCTTATATTGGCCCCCTATCCCTCATCAAACCTCGAGAACTCACACCCCCTTAAAGAGCATTTGAGATTTTATAGGTTTGCTGCTAGTAGCCATTAAAGTGTCTAAAATGGGGACACTTTTTTCAAACGGTCACAAAATCTTCTCCACTTCGAGTTTTTAGCTTAATTGTTTTGTGCATGACAACAAAAATACAAGGACCATGTCTACCAAATTTGGGGCCAAAAGAAAATCACAAAATTCGTAGATTGCACATTTTGCCTCTCTGGCCGGCTAAGCGCCCGCTCGCTCATTTGATCGGTTGACTTAGGCATACGGAGTTCATCCTCAGTTTAAGCAAGTCTCATTCATTCCCAGTCTAAGATCAGACCGGATCGAGGGTTGCGACAGCAGGACCAGCAGCAGGATCGACAGCACGCAGGGGGGACCAGGCCGATCCTTGACTTACACATTTTGCCTCTTCGGCCGGTTGAGCGCCCGTACGCTCGTTTCATGGGTTGGCTTAGGCATACAGAGTTCATTCCATGTCTAAGCCCCAGCCGGACCGAGGGTTGTGGCAGTGGGACCAACAGTGAGATCGACAGCACGCAGAGGGGGACCGGGTTGATACCTGGCTTACGTATTATGCCTCTCCGATTGGCTCAGCACCTGCACGCTCGTTTCGTGGGTTGACTTAGGCATACGAAGTTCATTCCCAGTCTAAGATCAGACCGGTAGCGGGATCGACAGCAGCACGCAGAGGGGGACCGAACGGATTCTCAGCTTGCGCGTCCTGCCTCTCTGATTGGCTTAGCACCCACACGTTCGTTTCGTTGGTTGACTTAGGCATACGGAGTTCTTTCTCGGTCTAAGCCTCAACTGGACCGAGGGATCGACAGTGGGATCGGTAGCACGCAGAGGGGGGCTAGGTCGATCCTCAGCTTGCGCATTCTGTTTCTCCGATCGGCTGAGCGCCTGTACGCTCGTTTAATGGGTTGACTTAGGCATACATAGTGCATTCTCGGTCTCGACCAACCAAGGGCCAGAGGCTATCGAGAACCTATACCTTATATTGGCCCCCTATCTCTCATCAAACCTCGAGAACTCACACCCCCTTATAGAGCATTTGAGATTTTATAGGTTTGCTGCCAGTAGCCATTAAAGTGTTTGAAATGGGGACACTTTTTTCAAACAGTCACAAAATCTTCTCCACTTCGAGTTTTTAGCTGAATTGTTTTATGCATGACAACAAAAATACAAGGACCACGTCTACCAAATTTGGGGCCAAAACTCCCTCTAAGAAAATTTTAAAAAATCTCGAACTGCAAAATATTTCAAAAATCGTGAAAAATAGAAAACGGGTCGTCTTGCCACGAAACTTCACATGAAGGCTTAGGGGACCATTGTATGAATTTACAAGCCATAAAAATGGCATTGGCACCACAGAACTATGAAGATGTGCCTGAACCTGCCTATCACTCGATCGATCCACAGCTTGCGCATCCCGCCTCTTTGGACGGCGTAGTGCCCGTCCGCTCGTTTTGTGGGTTGACTTAGGCATACGGAGTTCATTCTTAGTCTAAGATCAGATCGAATCAAGGGTTTCAGTAGCAGGACCTACAGCGGGATCGACAGCATGCAGAGGGGGATCGAGCCGATCCCTGGCTTGCGCATTCTGCCTCTCTGGCCGACTGAGCGCCCGTAAGCTCATTTCATGGGTTGACTTAGGCATACGGAGTTCATCCCTAGTCTAAGTAAGTCTCGTTCATTCCTAGTCTAAGATCAGACCAGATCGAGGGTTGCGACAGCAGGACCAGCAACAGGATCGACAGCACGCAGATGGGGATCGGGCTGATCCCCGACTTGTGCATTCTACCTCTTTGGTCGGTTGAGCACCCGCAGCTCATTTCGTGGGTTGGCTTATGCATACGGAGTTCATTCCATGTCTAAACCCCAGTCGGATCGAGGGTTGTGGCAGCGGGATCGACAACACGCAAAGGAGGACCGAGCCAATCCCCGACTTAAGCATTATGCCTCTCCGTCCGGCTCAGCGACCGCACGCTCGTTTCATGGGTTGACTTAGGCATATGGAGTTCATTCTTAGTATAAGCATATGCAGTTCATTCCCAGTCCAAGATCGAACCGACAGCGAGATCGGCAGCAGCACGCAGAGGGGGATCGGGCCGATCCTCGACTTACGCATCCTGCCTCTCCGACCGGCTGAGCGCCCGTACGCTTGTTTCATGGGTTGACTTAGGCATACGAAGTTCATTCTCGGTCTAAGCCCCAACCAGACCGAGGGACCTGTAGCGGGATCGATAGCACGCAGAGAGGGGTTAGGTCGATCCTCGGCTTGTGCATTTTGGCTCTCCGATCGGTAGAGCGTCCGTACGCTCGTTTTGTGGGTTGACCTAGGCATACGTAGTGCATTCCCGGTCTTGACCAACCAAGGGCCAGAGGCTATTGAGAACCTACCCCTTATATTAGCCCCATATCCCTCATCAAACCTCAAGAACTCACACCCCCTTAAAGAGCATTTGAGATTTTATAGGTTTGCTGCCAGTAGCCATTAAAGTGTCTGAAATGGGGACATTTTTTTCAAACGGTCACAAAATCTTCTCCACTTCGAGTTTTTAGTTGAATTTTTTTTATGCATGACAACAAAAATATAAGGATCATGTCTACCAAATTTGGGGCCAAAACTGCTTCTAAAAAAATTTTAAAAAATCTCGAACCGTAAAAAGTTTCAAAAATCATGAAAAATAAAAAATAGGTCATCTTGCCACAAAACTTCACATGAAGGCTTAGGGGACCATTGTATGAATTTACAAGCCATAAAAATGGCATTGGCACTGCAGAAATATGAAGATGTGCCTGAACCCACCTATCACCCAATCGATCCACGGCTTACGCATCCCGCCTCTCTGGTCGGCGTAGTGCTCGTCTGCTCATTTCATGGGTTGACTTAAGCATACGGAGTTCATTCGCCAGCTTGTGCATTATGCCTCTCCGACCGACTTAGCGCCCGCACGTTCATTTCGTGGGTTGACTTAGGCATACGGAGTTCATTCCTAGTCTAAACATATGGAGTTCATTCCCAGTTTAAGATCGAACCGACAGTTGGATCGGTAGCAGCACGCAGAGAGGGACCGGGCTGATCCTCGGCTTGTGCATCCTGGCTCTCCGGCCGGCTGAGTGCCCACACGCTCGTTTCATGGGTTTACTTAGGCATGCGGAGTTCATTTCCGGTCTAAGCCCCAATCAGACCGAGGGTCTCGTAGCAGGATCGGTAGCACGTAGAGGGGGACCGAGCCGATCCCCGGCTTATGCATTATGCCTTTCCGACCGGCTCAATGCCCGCACGCTCATTTCGTGGGTTGACTTAGACATATGGAGTTCATTCCCAGTCTAAGATCGGACCGCTAGCTGGATCGGTAGCAGCACGCAGAGGGGGACCGGGCCGATCCTCGACCTAAACATCCTGCCTCTCCGACCGACTAAGCGCCCGCACGCTCGTTTCGTGGGTTGACTTAGGCATGCGGAGTTCATTCCCGGTCTAAGCCCCAATCGGACCGAGGGACCCGTAGTGGGATTGGCAGCATGCAGAGGGGGGCTGAGCTGATCCTCGGCTTGCGCATTCTGGCTCTCCGGTCGGTTGAGTGCCCGCACGCTCATTTCATGGGTAGACTTAGGCATACGTAGTGAATTCTCAGTCTCGACCAACCATGGGCCCGAGGCTGTCGAGAACCTATCCCTTAGGTTGGTGCCCTATCCCTCATCAAACCTCAAGAACTCACACCCCCTTAAAGAGCATTTGAGATTTTATAGGTTTGCTTCCAGTAGCCATTAAAGTGTCTCAAATGGGGACACTTTTTTCAAACAGTCCCAAAATCTTCTCCACTTCGAGTTTTTAGCTGAATTTTTTTGTGCTTGCCAACAAAAATACAGGGATCATGTCTACCAAATTTGGGCCCAAAAATCCATCTAAAAAAATTAAAAAAATCCTGAACCGTAAAAAGTTTTAAAAATCGTGAAAAATAAAAAACGGGTCGTCTTGCCGTGAAACTTCACATGAAGGCTTAGGGGACCATTGTATGAATTTACAAGCCATAAAAATGGCATTGGCACGGCAAAAATATGAAGATGTGCCTGAACCCACTTATCACCGAATCGATCCACGGCTTGCGCATCCCGCCTCTCTAGCCGACGTGGTGCTCGTCCGCTCATTTCGTGGGTTGACTTAGGCATACGGAGTTCATTTCCAATCTAAGGTCAGACCGGATCGAGGGTTGTGGTAGCAGGACCCACAACGCGATCGACAGCACGTAGAGAGGGATCGGACTGATCCCCGACTTGCACATTCTGTCTCTCTGGCCAATTGAGCGCTCGCACGCTCGTTTCATGGGTTGACTTAGGCATACAGAGTTCATCCCCAGTCTAAGCAAGTCTTGTTCATTCCCAGTCTAAGATCAGACCGGACCAAGGGTTACGACAGCAGGATCGGCAGGATGTAAGGGGGACCAGGCCGATCCCCGACTTGCGTATTCTGCCTCTCTAGTTGGTTGAGCACCCGCACGCTCGTTTCATGAGTTGGCTTAGGCATACGGAGTTCATTCCACGTCTAAGCCCCAGTTGGACCGAGGGTTGTGGCAGCGGGACCGATAGCGGGATCGGCAGCACGTAAGAGGGACCGGGCCAATCCCCGACTTATGCATTATGCCTCTCTGACCGACTCTGCGCCCGCCCGCTCATTTCGTGGGTTGACTTAGGCATACGAAGTTCATTCCCAGTCTACGCATACGGAGTTCATTCCCAGTCTAAGATCGGACTGACAGCGAGATCGACAGCAGCACGCAGAGGGGGATCGGCTCGATCCTCGACTTATGTATCATGCCTCTCCGACTGGCTGAGCGCTCGCACGCTCATTTCGTGGGTTGACTTAGGCATGCGAAGTTCATTCCCGGTCTAAGCCCCAACCGGACCGAGCGACCCGCAGCAGGATCGACAACACGTAGAGGGGGGCCAGGCCGATCCTCGACTTGCATATTTTGGCTCCCCGATCGGCTGAGCGCCCACACACTTGTTTCATGGATTGACTTAGGCATACGTAGTGCATTCCCAATCTCGACCAACCAAGGGCCAGAGGCTATCAGGAACCTATCCTTATATTGGCCCCCTATCCCTCATCAAACCTCGAGAACTCACACCCCTTTAAAAAGCATTTGAGATTTTATAGGTTTGCTGCCAGTAGCCATTAAAGTGTCTGAAATATGGATACTTTTTTCAAACGGTCACAAAATCTTCTCCATTTCAAGTTTTTAGTGAAATTTTTTTATGCATGCCAAAAAAAATAGAGGGATCATGTCCACCAAATTTGGGGCCAAAACTCCTTCTGAAAAAATTTTAAGAAATCTCGAACCCTAAAAAGTTTCAAAAATCATGAAAAATAGAAAAAGGGTCGTCTTGCCACGAAACTTCACATGAAGGCTTAGGGGACCATTGTATGAATTTACAAGCCATAAAAATGGCATTGGCATGGCAAAAATATAAAGATGTACCTGAACCCATCTATCACCCGATCGATCCACGGCTTGCGCATCCCACCTCTTTGGCCGACGTATTGCCCGTCTGCTCAGTTCATGGGTTGACTTAGGCATACGGAGTTCATTCCCAGTCTAAGAGTAGACCAGATCAAGGGTTGCAGTAGCAAGACCTGTAGCGGGATCGACAGCACGCAGAAGGGGACCGGGTTGGTCCCCGGCTTGTACATTCTGCCTCTCTAGCCGGTTGAGTGCCCGCACGCTCATTTTGTGGGTTGACTTAGGCATACAGAGTTCATCCCCAGTCTAAGCAAGTATCGTTCATTCCCAGTCTAAGATCTAACCAGATCGAAGGTTACAGCAGCAGGACCGGCAGCAGGATCGACAGCACGCAGGGGGGATCGGGTCGATCCCTGACTTGCACATTCTGCCTCTCCGACCGGTTGAGCACCATACGCTCATTTTGTCGGTTGGCTTAGGCATATGGAGTTCATTCCATGTCAAAGCCCCAGTCAGACTGAGGGTTGTGGCAGCGGGATTGACAGCACGTAGAGGGGGACCGGGCCGATCCCCAGCTTGCGCATTATGCCTCTCCGACTGGCACAGCGCCTGCACGCTCGTTTTGTGGGTTGACTTAGGCATACGGAGTTAATTCCTAGTCTAAGATCAGACCGCCAGGGAGATCGACAGCAGCACGTAGAGGGGGACTGGGTCGATGCTCGGCTTACGCATCCTACCTCTCTGGCCGACTGAGTGCCCGCACGTTCGTTTCGTGGGTTGGCCTAGGCATACAGAGTTCATTCTTGGTCTAAGCCCCAACCGGACCGAAGGACCCGTAGCGGGATCGGCAGCATGTAGAGGGAGGTCGGGCCAATCCTCGGCTTGCGCATTTTGGCTCTTCGGCTGGCTGAGCCCCCGCACGCTCGTTTCATGGGTTGACTTAGGCATAAGTAGTGCATTCACGGTCTCGACCAAGCAAGGGCCAGAGGCTATTGAGAACCTATCCCTTATATTGGCCCCCTATCCCTCATCGAACCTCGAGAACTCACACCCTCTTAAAGAGCATTTGAGATTTTATAGGTTTGCCGCTAGTAGCCATTAAAGAGTCTGAAATGGGGACACTTTTTTCAAACGATCACAAAATCTTCTCCACTTCGAGTTTTTAGCTGAATTTTTTTGTGCATGCCAACAAAAATACAAGGATCATGTCTACCAAATTTGGGGCCAAAACTCCTAAAAAAATTTTAAAAAATCTCAGACAATAAAAAGTTTCAAAAATCATGAAAAATAAAAAACGGGTCGTCTTGCCACGAAGCTTCACATGAAGGTTTAAGGGACCATTGTATGAATATACAAGCCATAAAAATGGCATTGGCACGGTAGAAATATGAAGATGTGCCTCAACCCACCTATCACTCGATCGATCCACAGCTTGCGCATCCCGCCTCTTTGGTCGACGTAGTGTCCGTCCGCTCATTACGTGGGTTGACTTAGGCATACGGACTTCATTCCCTATATAAGATCAAACCAGATTGAGGGTTATGGCAGCAGGACCTGCAGCGGGATTGACAGCATGCAGAGGGGGATCGGGCCGATCCCTAGCTTGTACATTCTGCATCTCTAGCCGGCTGAGCACCCGCACGCTCATTTCATGGGTTGACTTAGGCATACGAAGTTCATCCCCAGTCTAAGCAAGTCTCATTCATTCCTAGTCTAAGATCAGACCAGACTGAGGGTTGCGGCAGTAGGACCAGCAGCAGGATCGACAGCATGCAGGGGGGATCGGACCAATCCCCGACTTATGCATTCTACCACTCCAGCCGGTTGAGTATCTGCATGCTCGTTTTATGGGTTGGCTTAGGCATACGGAGTTCATTCCATATCTAAGCCCCAGTCGGACCGAGGGTTGTGGTAGTGGGACCGGTAGCAGGATCGGCAGCACGCAGAGGAGGATCGGATCGATCCTCGGCTTATGCATTATGCCTCTTCGATCGGCTCAGCGCCCGTACGCTCGTTTTGTGGGTTGAATTAGGCATACGGAGTTCATTCCCAGTCTAAGCATATGGAGTTCATTCCTAGTCTAAGATCGAACCGGCAGCGGGATCGACAGTAGCACGCAAAGGGGGACCGAACCGATCCTCGGCTTGCGCATCCTACCTCTCCGGTCGACTGATCGGCCGTACGCTCGTTTCGTGGGTTGACTTAGGCATGCGGAGTTCATTCCCGGTCTAAGCCCCAACTGGACCGAGGGACCCACAGCAGGATCGGTAGCATGTAGACGGTGGTCGGGCCGATCCTCGACTTACACATTCTGGCTCTCCGATCAGTTGAGCGCCCGCACGCTCATTTCATGGGTTGACTTAGGCATACGTAGTGCATTCTCGATCTCAACCAACCAAGGGCCAGAGGCTATCAAGAACCTATCCCTTATATTGGCCCCCTATCCCTCATCAAACCTCGAGAACTCACACCCCCTTAAAGAGCATTTGAGATTTTATAGGTTTGCTACCAGTAGCCATTAAAGTGTTCGAAATGGGGACACTTTTTTCAAACGGTCACAAAATCTTCTCCACTTCGAGTTTTTAGCTGAATTTTTTTGTGCATGCGAAGAAAAATACAGGGATCATGTCTAGCAAATTTGGGGCCAAAACTCCTTCTAAAAAAAGTTTTAAAAATCTCGAACAGCAAAAAGTTTCAAAAATCGTGAAAAATAGAAAACGGGTCGTCTTGCCACGAAACTTCACATAAAGGCTTAGGGGACCATTGTATGAATTTACAAGCCATAAAAATGGTATTGGCATGACAGAAATATGAAGATGTGCGTAAACCCACATATCACCCGATCGATCCACAGCTTGCGCATCCCGTCTCTCTAGCTGACGTAGTGCCCGGCTGCTCGTTTCGTGGGTTGACTTAGGCATGCAGAGTTCATTCCCAGTCTAAGATCGAATCGGATTGAGGGTTGCTACAGCAAGACCCACAGCGGGATCGACAGCATGTAGAGGGGGACCGGGTCGATCCCCGGCTTGCACATTCTGTCTCTCTGGCCGACTGAGTGCCCGCATGCTCGTTTCATGGGTTGACTTAAGCATACAGAGTTCATCCCCAGTTTAAGCAAGTCTCGTTCATTCCCAGTCTAAGATCAGACCGGATCGAGGCAGCAGGACCAGCAGCAGGATCGACAGCACGTAGTGGGGACCGGGCCGATCCTCAACTTGCGCATTCTACCTTTTCGATCGATTGAGCGCCCGCACGCTCGTTTCGTGGGTTGGCTTAGGCATACGGAGTTCATTCCATGTCTAAGCCCCAGCCGAACCGAGGGTTGTGGTAGCAGGATCAGCAGCAGGATCGGCAGCACGCAGAAGGGGACCGGGCCAATCCCCGACCTGCGCATTATGCCTCTCCAACAGGTTCAGTGCCCGCACGCTCGTTTCATGGGTTGACTTAGGCATACAGAGTTCATTCCCAGTCTAAGATCAGATCAACGGCGGGATCGGCAGTAGCACGCAGAGGGGGATCAGGCTGATCCTCGGCTTGCACATCCTGCCTCTCCAGTCGGTTGAGCACCCACACGCTCATTTCATGGGTTGACTTGGGCATGCGGAGTTCATTCCTGGTCTATGCCCTAATCGGACCGAGGGACCCGCAGCGGGATCAGCAGCACGTGAATAGGGGCGGGGCCGATCCTCGGCTTGCTTATTCTGGCTCTTCGACCGGCTGAGCGCCTGCACGCTCGTTTCATAGGTTGACTTAGGCAAACGTAGTGCATTCTCGGTCTCGACGAACCAAGGGCCAGAGGCTATCGAGAACTTATCCCTTATATTGGCCCCCTATCCCTCATGAAACCTCAAGAACTCACACCCCTTTAAAGAGCATTTGAGATTTTATAGGTTTACTGCTAGTAGCCATTAAAGTATCTGAAATAGGGACACTTTTTTCTAAATGATCACAAAATCTTCTCCACTTTGAGTTTTTGGCTGATTTTTTTTGTGCATGCAAAAAAAAATACAAGGATCGTGTCTACCAAATTTGGGGCCAAAACGTCTTCTAAAAAAATTTAAAAAAATCTCGAACCTTAAAAAGTTTCAAAAATCATGAAAAATAGAAAACGGGTCGTCTTGCCAAGCTTAGGGGACCATTGTATGAATTTACAAGCCATAAAAATGGCATTGGCATGGCAGAAATATGAAGATGTGCCTGAACCCACCTATCACCTGATCGATCCACGGCTTACGCATCCCGTCTCTCTGGCCGGTGTAGTGCCTGTCCACTCATTCCGTGGGTTGACTTAGGCATATGGAGTTCATTCCCAGTCTAAGATCAGACCAGATCGAGGGTTGCGATAGCAGGACCCATAGCGGGATCGATGGCATACAGAAGGGATCGGGTCGATCCTCGACTTGCACTTTTTGCCTCTCTGGCCGGTTGAGTGCCTGCACACTCATTTCATGTTTTGACTTAGGCATACGGATTTCATCCCTAGTCTAAGCAAGTCTCGTTCATTCTAGTCTAAGATCAGATCGAACCGAGGATTGCGACAGCAGGACCAGCAGTAGGATTAACAGCATGCAAGGGGGACCGAGCCGATCCCCAACTTACGAATTCTGTCTCGTCGATCAGTTGAGCGCCCGTACGCTCATTTCGTGGGTTGGCTTAGGCATACAGAGTTCATTCCATGTCTAAGCCCCAACCAAACTGAGGGTTGTGATAGTGAGAACGATAGTGGGATCGACAGCACGCAGAGGGGGACCGGGCCAGTCCCCGGCTTGCACGTTATGCCTCTCCGACTGGCTCAGCACCCGCACGCTCGTTTCGTGGGTTGATGTAGGCATACAGAGTTCATTCCCAGTCTAAGCATACGGAGTTCATTTCCAGTCTAAGATCAAATCGCTAACGGGATCGACAGTAGCACGTAGAGGAGGACCGGGTCGATCCTCGACTTATGCATCCTGCCTCTTCGGTCGGCTGAATGCCCGCACGTTCGTTTCGTGGGTTGACATAGGCATGCAGAGTTCATTCCCTATCTAAGCCCCAACCGGACTGAGGGACCGGTAGCGGGATCGACAGCACGTAGAGGGGGGTCGGGTTGATCCTTGACTTACGCATTCTGGCTCTTCGACCGACTGAGCGCCCGTACGCTCGTTTAATGGGTTGACTTAGGCATACAAAGTTCATTCCCAATCTAAGATCGGACCACCAGCTGGATCGATAGCAGCACACAGAGGGGGACCGGGCCGATCCTCGACCTGCACATCTTGCCTCTCCGACCGACTAAGCGCCCACACGCTCGTTTTGTGGGTTGACTTAGGCATGCGGAGTTCATTTCCGATCTAAACCCCAACCGAACCGAGGGACCCATAGCAGGATCGGCAGCACGCAGAGGGGGGCCAGGCCGATCCTCGACTTGCGTATTTTGGCTCTCTGATCGGCTGAGGGCCCACACGCTTGTTTCATGGGTTGACTTAGGCATACGTAGTGCATTTTCGGTCTCGACCAACCAAGGGCCAGAGGCTATCGAGAACCTATCCCTTATATTGGCCCTCTATCCCTCATCAAACCTTGAAAACTCACACCCCCTTAAAGAGCATTTGAGATTTTATAGGTTTGCTGCCAGTAGCCATTAAAGTGTCTGAAATGGGGATATTTTTTTCAAACAGTCACAAAATCTTCTCCACTTAGAGCGTTTAGCTGAATTTTTTTGTGCATGCCAAAAAAAATACAAGGATCATGTCTACCAAATATGGGGCCAAAAGTTCTTCTAAAAAAATTTTAAAAAATGTCAAACTGTAAAAAGTTTTGAAAATCATGAAAAATAGAAAACGGGTCGTCTTGCCACGAAACTTTACATGAAGGCTTAGGGGACCATTGTATGAATTTACAAGCCATAAAAATGGCATTGGCATGGCAGAAATATGAAGATGTGCCTGAACCCACTTATCACTCGATCGATCCACGGCTTGCGCATCCCGCCTATCTGGCCGACGTAGTGCCCGTCCGCTCGTTTCATGGGTTGACTTAGGCATACGAAGTTTATTCCCAGTATAAGATTGGATCGAATCGAGGGTTGTGGTAGTAGGACCTGCAGCGGGATCGGCAGCACGCAGAGTGGGACTGAGTCGATCCCTGGCTTGCACATTCTGCCTCTCTGGCCGACTGAGTGCCCGCACGCTCGTTTCGTGGGTTGGCTTAGGCATACGAAGTTCATCCCCAGTCTAAGCAAGTCTCATTCATTCCCAGTCTAAGATCAAACCGGATCGAGGGTTGCGACAGCAGGACCAGCAGCAGGATCGACAGCTCACAGGGGGGACCGGACCGATACCTGACTTACGCATTCTGCCTCTTCGGTCGGTTGAGCGCCCACACGCTCAATTTGTAGGTTGGCTTAGGCATACGAAGTTCATTCCATGTCTAAGCTCCAACCAGACCGAGGGTTGTGGCAGCGGGATCTGCAGCATGTAGAGGGGGATCGGGTCGATCCCTGGCTTATGCATTATGCCTCTCCGATCGGCTCAGTGCCCGCATGCTGATTTCATGGGTTGACTTAAGCATACGGAGTTCATTCCCAGTCTAAGCATACGAAGTTCATTCCCAGTCTAAGATCAGACCAACAGTAGCACGTAGAGGGGGATCGGGCCGATCCTCGACTTACGCATCCTGCCTCTCCAGCCAGTTGAGTGCCCGCACGCTCGTTTCGTGGGTTGACTTAGGCATGCAGAGTTCATTCCCGGTCTAAGCCCCAATCGGATCGAGGGACCCGTAGCGGGATCGACAGCGCACAGAGGGGGGCCGAGCCGATCCTTAGCTTGCGCATTTTGGCTCTCCGACTGGCTGAGCGCCCGCACGCTCGTTTCTTGGGTAGACTTAGGCATACGTAGTGCTTTCCTGGTCTCAACCAACCAAGGGCCAGAGGCTATCGAGAAGCTATGCCTTATATTGGCCCCCTATCCCTCATCAAACCTCCAGAACTCACACCCTCTTGAAGAGCATTTGAGATTTTATAGGTTTGTTGTCAGTAGCCATTAAAGTGTCTGAAATGGGGACACTTTTTTCAAACGATCATAAAATCTTCTCCACTTTGAGTTTTTAGCTGAATTTTTTGTGCATGCCAACAAAAATACAAGGATCATGTCTGCCAATTTGGGGCCAAAACACCTTCTAAAAAAATTTTAAAAAATCTCGAACAGTAAAAAGTTTCAAAAATCATGAAAAATAGAAAACGGGTCGTCTTGCCACGAAACTTCACATGAAGGCTTAGGGGACCATTGTATGAATTTACAAGCCATAAAAATGGCATTGGCATGGCAGAAATATGAAGATGTGCCTGAACCAACCTATCCTGATCGATCAACGGCTTACGCATCTCGCCTCTCTGGCCGGCGTAGTGCCCATCCACTCATTTCATGGGTTGACTTAGGCATACGGAGTTCATTCCCAGTCTAAATCAGACCGGTAGTGGGATCGGTAGCAGCACACAGAGGGGGACCGGGCTGATCCTCAGCTTGCACATCCTACCTCTCTGGCCGGTTGAGCGCCAACACGCTCATTTCGTGGGTTGACTTAGGCATGCGGAGTTCATTCTCGGTCTAAGCCCCAACCAGATCGAGGGACCCCGTAGTGGGATCAGTAGCACACAAAGAGGGGTCGGATCGATCTTCGACTTGCGCATTCTGGCTTTTCGATCGGCTAAGCGCCCGTACGCTCGTTTCATGGGTTGACTTAGGCATACGTAGTGAATTCTCGATCTCGACCAACCAAGGGCCAGAGGCTATCGAGAACCTATCCCTTATATTGGCCCCCTATCCCTTATCAAACCTCAAGAACTCACACCCCCTTAAAGAGCATTTGAGATTTTATAGGTTTGCTACTAGTAGCCATTAATGTCTGAAATGGGGACACTTTTTTCAAACGGTCACAAAAACTTCTCCACTTCAAGTTTTTTGCTGAATTTTTTTATGCATGCCAACAAAAATACAAGGATCATGTCCACCAAGTTTGGGGCCTAAACTCCTTCCAAAAAAATTTTAAAAAACCCCAAACCGTAAAAAGTTTTGAAAATCGTGAAAAATAGAAAACGTGTCGTCTTGCCACGAAACTTCACATGAAGGCTTAGGGGCCACTGTATGAATTTACAAGCCATAAAAATGGCATTGGCATGGCAGAAATATGAAGATGTGCTTGAACCCACTTATCACCCGATCGATCCACGGCTTACGCATCCCACCTCTCTGGCTAGCGTAGTGCCCGTCCGCTCATTTTGTGGGTTGACTTAGGCATACAGAGGCTATTTTTCATGATTTTTGAAACTTTTTATGGTTTGATATTTTTTAAAATTTTTTTAGAAGGAGTTTTGGCCTCAAATTTGGTAGACATGATCCTTGTATTTTTGTTAGCATGCATAAAAAATTCAGCTTAAAACTCGAAGTGGAGAAGATTTTGTGACCGTTTGAAAAAAATATCCCCATTTCAGACACTTTGATGGCTACTGGCAGCAAACCTATAAAATCTCAAATGCTCTTTAAAGGGGTGTGAGTTCTCGAGGTTTGATGAGGGATAGGAGGCCAATATAAGGGATAGGTTCTTGATAGCCTCTGGCCTTTGGTTGGTCGAGATCGAGAATCCACTAAGTACGCCTAAGTCAACCTATGAAATGAGCGTACGGGCGCTCAGCCAGCCGGAGAGCCAGAATAGGCAAGTTGAGGATCAGCCCGGCCCCCCTCTACGTACTACCTATCCCGTTGTGGGTCCCTCGATCCGTTTGGGGCTTAGACCGAGAATGAACTCTGCATGCCTAAGTCAACCCATGAAACGAGCGTGCGGGCGCTCAGCCGATCGGAGAGGTAGGATGCGCAAGTTGAGGATCGATCCGATCCCCCTCTGTGTGCTGCTGTCGATCTCGCTGTCGGTTCAATCTTAGATTGAGAATGAACTCCGTATGCTTAGACTGGGAATGAACTTCGTATGCCTAAGTCAACCCACGAAACAAGCGTGCAGGTGCTCAGCCAGTCGGAGAGGTATAATGCGTAAGCCGAGGATCGACTCGGTCCCCCTCTACGTGCTGTCGATCCCGCTGTCGGTCCGGCTGCCATAACCCTCGGTTCGGCTGGGGCTTAGACATGGAATGAACTCCGTATGCCTAAGCCAACCCATGAAACAAGTGTGCGGGTGCTCAACCGACTGGAAAGGTAGAATTTGCAAGTCGAGGATCGGCTCGGTCCCTCCCTGCCTGCTGTCGATCCTGCTGCTGGTCCTGCTGTCGCAACCTTCGATCTAGTCTGATCTTAGACTGGGAATGAATGAGACTTGCTTAGACTGGGGATGAACTCCGTATGCCTAAGTCAACTCACGAAATGAGCATACGGCCACTCAGTCGACCAGAGAGGCAGAATCTACAAGTCGGGGATCGGCCCGATCCCCTTCTGCATACTGTTAATCCCACTGCGGGTCCTGCTGCTATAACCCTAGATCTGATCCAATCTTAGACTAGAAATAAACTTCGTATGCCTAAGTCAACCCACGAAATGAGAGGACGGGCACTACGCCAGCCAGAGAGGCGGGATGCGCAAGCCATGGATCGATCGAGTGATAGCTGGGTTTAGGCACATCCTCATATTTTTGTTGTAACAATGCCATTTTTATGGCTTGTAAATTCATACAATGGTCCCCTAAGCCTTCATGTGAAGTTTCATGGCAAGATGACCCGTTTTTTATTTTTCATAATTTTTGAAACTTTTTACGGTTAGGGATTTTTTTAAATTTTTTTAGAAGGAGTTTTGGCCCCAAATTTGGTAGACATGATCCTCGTATTTTTGTTGGCATGCAAAAAACATTTCAGCTAAAAACTCGAAGTGGAGAGGATTTTGTGACCGTTTGAAAAAAGTATCCCCATTTCAGACACTTTAATGGCTACTGGCAGCAAACCTATAAAATCTCGAATGCTCTTTAAGGGGGTGTGAATTCTGGAGGTTTGATGAGGGATAGGGGGCCAATATAAGGGATAGGTTCTCGATAGCCTCTAGCCCTTGGTTGGTCGAGACAGGGAATACACTACGTATGCCTAAGTCAACCCATGAAATGAGCGTATGGGCGCTCAGCCGATCGGAGAGCTAGAATGCGCAAGCCGAGGATTGGCCCGACCACCCTCTACATGCTGCCAATCTCGCTACGGTCCCTCGGTCTGGTTGAGGCTTAGACAGAGAATTAACTCCGCACACGTAAGTCAACCCACGAAACGAGCATGCGAGCACTCAGCCAACCGGAGAGGCAGGATACGTAAGCCAAGGATCGGATCGGTCCCTCTCTGTGTGCTGCTACCAATCTCACTGTCGGTCTGATCTTAGACTGGGAATGAACTCCGTATCCTAAGTCAACCCACGAAACGAGCGTGCGGCCGTTGAGCCAGTCGGAGAGGCATAATGCGTAAGCCGGGGATCGACCCGGTCCCCCTCTGCATGCTGTCGATCCTGGTGCCAGTCCCACTACCACAACCCTCGATCCGGCTGGGGCTCAAACATGGAATGAACTCCATATGCCTAAGCCAACCCACGAAACGAGCGTGCGGGCGCTCAATCGGTCAGAGAGGCAGAATGCACAAGTCGGGGATCGACTCGGTCCCCCCTACGTGCTGTCGATCCTGCTACTGGTCCTACTACCGCAACCCTTGGTCCGATCCAATCTTAGACTAGGAATGAACAAGACTTGCTTAGACTAGGGATGAACTCCGTATGCCTAAGTCAACCCATGAAATGAGTGTGCAGGCATTCAGTCGGCCAAAGAGGCAAAATGTGCAAGTCTGGGATCGACCCGATCCCCTTCTAAGTGCTGTCGATCCTGCTGCGGGTCCTGCTATCACAACCCTTGATTCGATTCAATCTTAGACTGGGAATGAACTCCGTATGCCTAAGTCAACCCACAAAACGAGCGGACGGGCACTACGTCGGCCAGAGAGGCGGGATGCGCAAGCCGTTGATCGATCGGGTGGTAGGTGGGTTCAGGTACATCTTCATATTTTTGCCATGCCAATGCCATTTTTATGGCTTGTAAATTCATACAATGGTCCCCTAGGCCTTAATGTGAAGTTTCGTGGCAAGACGACCTGTTTTCTATTTTTCATGATTTTTAAAACTTTTTGTGGTTCGGGATTTTTTAAAATTTTTTAAGAAGGAGTTTTGGCCCCAAATTTGGTAGACATTATCCTTGTATTTTTGTTGGCATGCACAAAACATTTCAGCTAAAAACTCGAAGTGGAGAAGATTTTGTGACCGTTTGAAAAAAGTATCCCCATTTCAGACACTTTAATGGCTACTGGCAGCAAACCTATAAAATCTCGAATGCTCTTTAAGGGGGTGTGAGTTCTGGAGGTTTGATGAGGGATAGGTGGCCAATATAAGGGATAGGTTCTTGATAGCCTCTGGCCCTTGGTTGGTCGAGACAGGGAATACACTACGTATGCCTAAGTCAACCCATGAAACGAGTGTATGGGCGCTCAGTCGATCGGAGAGCTAGAATGCGCAAGCCGAGGATTGGCCTGGCCACCCTCTACATGCTGCCAATCTCACTACGGTCCCTCGGTCTGGTTGGGGCTTAGACAGAGAATGAACTCCGCACACGTAAGTCAACCCACGAGACAAGCGTGCGAGCACTCAGCCAACCGGAGAGGCAGGATACGTAAGCCAAGGATCGGCTCGGTCCCTCTCTGTGTGCTGCTACCAATCTCACTGCCCATCTGATCTTAGACTGGGAATGAACTCCGTATCCTAAGTCAACCCACGAAACGAGCGTGCGGCCGTTGAGCCAGTCGGAGAGGCATAATGCGTAAGTCAGGGATCGACCCGGTCCCCCTCTACGTGCTGTCGATCCTGCTGCCAGTCCCACTACCACAACCCTCGATCTGGCTGGGGCTCAAACATGGAATGAACTCCATATGCCTAAGCCAACCCACGAAACGAGTGTGCGGGCGCTCAACCGATCAGATAGGCAGAATGCACAAGTCGGGGATCGACTCGATCCCCCCTACGTGCTGCCGATCCTGCTGTTGGTCCTACTACATCAACCCTCGGTCCGATCCAATCTTAGACTAGGAATGAATGAGACTTGGTTAGACTAGGGATGAACTCCGTATGCCTAAGTCAACCCACGAAACAAGTGTGCAGGCATTCAGCCGGCCAGAGAGGCAAAATGTGCAAGTCTGGGATCGACCCGATCCCCTTCTAAGTGCTGTCGATCCTGCTGCGGGTCCTGCTATCACAACCCTCGATCCGGTCCAATCTTAGACTGGGAATGAACTCAGTATGCCTAAGTCAACCCACAAAATGAGTGAACGGGCACTACGTCGGCCAGAGAGGCGGGATGCGCAAGCCGTGGATCGATCGGGTGGTAGGTGGGTTCAGGCACATCTTCATATTTTTGCCATGCCAATGCCATTTTTATGGCTTGTAAATTCATACAATGGTCCCCTAGGCCTTAATGTGAAGTTTCGTGGCAAGACGACCCGTTTTCTATTTTTCATGATTTTCAAAACTTTTTGTGGTTCGGGATTTTTTAAAATTTTTTAAGGAGGAGTTTTGGCCCCAAATTTGGTAGACATTATCCTTGTATTTTTTGTTGGCATGCACAAAACATTTCAGCTAAAAACTCAAAGTGTAGAAGATTTTGTGACCGTTTGAAAAAAGTGTCCCCATTTCAGACACTTTAATGGCTACTGGCAGAAACCTATAAAATCTCAAATGCTCTTCAAGTGGGTGTGAGTTCTTGAGGTATGATGAGGGATAGGGGGCCAATATAAGGGCCAAGTACCAGCGCCCATCGTAAATCATGTGCGCACCCCCCGGCCCCCCCATCATCGGAACCCCCAATGCCATCGGTTAGGTTCTCCGACGATGCTCCGGTGATGGTGCCCTCGGCAAAAAAAATGTGGCACCAGCACATGCCCGAGCCCAGCATGTGCACCGTGGCTCAAAATCAAACTTCGGCCAAGGCCTCGACCATCAATGGCACATGAAGGCGCATGTTGATGGCACATGCATCGACCATCATCGATAGAGGCTACCCTTTGGTACGGACACTTGCCTCGACCACCATCGACATAAGCTGGGCCCTAGTGTGGATGGTTGCCTCAATCACCATTGGCATAAGATGGCCCCTGGTACGGGCGGTTGCATCGAACTCCATTGGCACATGCTGGGCCGTAGTGCGGGCAGTTGCCTCGACCACTATTGGCACATGCCTCGAACACCATTGACACAAGTCGACCCTTGGTGCGGGCTCCTGCCTCGACCACCATCGATAGAAGATGGCCCCTAGTGCGGGCGGTTGCCTCGAACACCATCGACACATGTTGGCCCTTAGTGCGGGCGGTTGCCTCGAACGCCATCGGCACATGCTGGGCCTTGGTGCGGGCGGTTGCCTCGACCACCATCGACACAAGTCGGCCCTTGGTGTGGTTTCTTACCTCGACCACCATTGGTAGAAGATGGCCCTTGGTGCGGGCGGTTGCCTCGAACACCATCGGCACATGCGAAAAAAAGAGAGTTGAGCTCGAGCCCGTGCATACGGTGGATGCTGCCCTAGACCCCAGAACAAGTCCTTGAATCGAGCAACGGCTCCCTAGGGTGGTGCAAGCAGAAGTCACGATTACGGGCTTGGCTCGACCAGGTCTCTCGATATTTGATGGTCTCACGGTCCCTTCTCATCGACCACAAAAATGCCTAGGCCTCGACGAGGTCGTGCACGCAGTCGACCCTACCCGAGACCCCAGGAACAAGTCCTTGAATCAGGCAACGTCCCCTTGGGGTGGTGTCAGTGGAGCTCGCGTGTGCGGTCCCGGTCAAGCCAAGCATTGGTGCTGTCATTTTGTTGTTGCCTGTCGAATGGCAGGGGCAGTCTCGTGGCCCTTGCTCGTGTTTTTTTTATGCCAAGCGGTTGTGGTGTGGCCTCGCACATCATTTCCTTCGCTCACTCATTGAGTAATCGATCGGGTGGGTTGTGGATCGATGCGTGTGGATGCTACCACTTGTACTCAATGGGTATATAAGTGGTGCTATGGTTGTGCATGTTGGCAGGCTCCGTGCTCGATGCATCGAACTGTCGACCCATCATCCTTTTCAATCTCCCCTCATGCGATCGTCGTACCCAGAGGGTGCGATCGGGATCCTGTGTTGTATACCTGAATCGATGGAAACCGGATGTCTCACCATCCCTCATCTATCTCGTGTCTCGAGGGGCCATGGGTTGGACGTCAATCATGGCCGGTGTCCCAAGCATGCCACCCAATCTTTCATGGCCGCATTGGTGCACCGGCATTAGATCATGCTCTCGGATGTGAAACATTTAACGGGCACGGGCTCTCGACCCCGTTCGTCCGATACTACGCATTTTATGTGCTCGACACGCACGAGGCTTGTGCTCCACGTCGGGCTCTCTCCGCCTCTCGGTCGGTGCGTTGAGGCCCACGCAGTGCCAACATCCTGAAGGAATGCTACCTGGTTGATCCTGCTAGTAGTCATATGTTTGTCTCAAAGATTAAGCCATGCATGTGTAAATATGAACTAATTCAGACTGTGAAACTATGAATGGCTCATAAATCAGTTATAGTTTGTTTGATGGTATCTACTACTTGAATAATCGTAATAATTCTAGAGCTAATACGTGCAACAAACCTTGACTTCTGGAAGGGATGCATTTATTAGATAAAAGGTCGACACGGGCTATGCTCGTTGCTTTGATGATTCATGATAACTCGACGGATAGCACAACCTTTGTGCCAGTGACGCATCATTTAAATTTTTGCCCTATCAACTTTCTATGGTAGGAGAGTGGCCTACTATGGTGGTGATAGGTGATGGAGAATTAGGGATCGATTCCGGAGAGGGAGCTTGAGAAACGGCTACCACATCCTAGGAAGGTAGCAGGCGCGTAAATTACCCAATCCAAACACGGGGAGGTAGTGACAATAAATAATAATATCGGGCTCTATAAGTCTGGTAATTAGAATGAGTACAATCTAAATCCCTTAACGAGGATCCATTGGAGGGCAAGTTTGGTGCCAGCAACCATGGTAATTCTAGCTCCAATAGCATATATTTAAGTTGTTGCAGTTAAAAAGCTCATAGTTGGAACTAGGGTTGGGTCGTTCGGTCCACCTCACGATGAGCATCGGTCTACTCGTCCCTACTGCCGATGATGCACTCCTGGACTTAATTGCTCGGGTTGTTCCTCCAGCACTGTTACTTTGAAAAAATTAGAGTGCTGAAAAGCAGGCCTACGTTTGTATACATTAGCATGGGATAACATCATAGGATTTTGGTCCTATTGTTTTGGCCTTCGAGATTGGAGTAATGATTAACAGGAACAGTCGAGGGCATTCTTATTTCATAGTCCGAGGTGAAATTCTTGGATTTATGAAAGTTGAACAACTGTGAAAGCATTTGCCAAGGATGTTTTCATTAATCAAGAATGAAAGTTGAGGGCTCGAAGACGAGCAGATACCGTCCTAGTCGCAACCATAAACGATGTCGACCAGGGATCGGTGGATGTTACTTTAGGACTCCGCCAGCACTTTATGAGAAATCAAAGTCTTTGGGTTCCGGGGGGAGTATGGTCGTAAGGCTGAAACTTAAAGGAATTGACGAAAGGGCACCACCAAGAGTGGAGCTTACGGCTTAATTTGACTCAACACAGGGAAACTTACTAGGTCCAGACATAGTAAGGATTGATAGACTGAGAGCTCTTTCTTGATTCTATGGGTGGTGGTGCATGGCCGTTCTTAGTTGGTGGAGTAATTTGTCTGGTTAATTCCGTTAACGAACGAAACTTTAGCCTGCTAACTAGCTACACGGAGGTGATCTTTCGTGGCTAGCTTCTTAGAGGGACTATGGCCCTTAGGCCAAGGAAGTTTGAGGCAATAACAGGTCTATGATGCCCTTAGACGTTCTGGGCCACACGCGCGCTACATTGATGTATTCAACGAGTCTATAGCCTTGGCCGATAGGCTCAGGTAATCTTTGAAATTTCATCGTGATGGGGATAGATCATTGCAATTGTTGGTCTTCACCGAGGAATTCCTAGTAAGCGTGAGTCAACAGCTCGTGTTGACTACGTCCCTGCCCTTTGTACACACCACCCGTTGCTCTTATAGATTAAATGGTTCGGTGAAGTGTTCGGATCGCAGCGACGTGGATGGTCCGTCGCCCGTGACATCACGAGAAGTCCACTGAACCTTATCATTTAGAGGAAGAAGAAGTCGTAACAAGGTTTCCATAGGTGAACCTGCAGAAGGATCATTGTCGAAACCCGCTCGATGGATGACCCACGGATGCGTTAACGAAACACCGAGGGGGCGAGGGTGCCCCCGCGCCCCGAGCCCCCTCCGGCCCCGAGAGGGCACGACGGTCGCTTCATCCCCCTACAGGGCTGGCGAAACGATCAGCGTCATCTCACCCACCGCCAAACAATGAACCTCCGATGTGAATCGCACCAAGGAACCGAAATGAAAACAGAGCACGCGCGCCATCGCCATTCTGTCTGCGGTGTGTGCGCAGGCGGCATCGTAACTCCTTTTGTCACAAAAAAATGAAATGACTCGACAATGGATATCTCAGCTCTCGCATCGATGAAGAACGTAGTGAAATGCGATACTTGGTGTGAATTGCAGAATCCCATGAACCATCGAGTCTCGAAGTTGCGCCCCAAGCCATTAGGCTGAGGGCACGTTTGCCTGGGCGTCATGCACTGTCGCCCCCCCTCTGACCCCCTGCCCTTCAGGCTCCGAGGGAAGGGGGTAGGCGGAAGATGGCTTCCCATGATCCCGTTGGTCATGGTTGGCCCAAAAGCGAGTCCCCAGCAATGATCATCGGTGCCTAAGTCAACCCACGAAACGAGCGGACGGGCACTACGCCGGCCTGAGAGGTGGGATGCGCAAGCCGTGGATCGATCAGGTGATAGGTCGGTTCAGGCACATCTTCATATTTCTATCGTGCCAATTCCATTTTATGGCTTGTAAATTCGTACAATGGTCCCCTAAGCCTTCATGTGAAGTTTCGTGGCAAGACGACCCATTTTCTATTTTTCACAATTTTTGAAACTTTTTACGGTTCGAGATTTTTTAAAATTTTTTTAGGAGTTTTGACCCCAAATTTTAAAAAAATTTAGCTAAAAACTCGAAATGGAGAAGATTTTGTGACCGTTTGAAAAAAGTATACCTATTTTAGATGTTTTAATGGCTACTGGCAGCAAACCTGTAAAATTTCAAATGCTCTTTAAGGGGGTGTGAGTTCTCAAGGGTTGATGAAGGATAGGGGGCCAATATAAAGGATAGGTTCTTGATAGCCTCTGGCTCTTAGTTGGTCGAGACCGGGAATGCACTACGTATGCCTAAGTTAACCCATGAAACGAACGTACGGGCACTCAGTCGGTCGGAGAGCCAGAATGCGTAAGCCGAGGATTAACCCGACCCCTCTCTATGTGTTGTCCATCCCGTTACGGGTCCCTCGGTCCGGTTGGGGCTTAGATCGGGAATGAACTTTGCATGCCTAAGTCAACCCACGAAACGAGTGTGCGGGTGCTCAACCAACCGGAGAGGCAGGATGCGTAAGCTGAAGATCAGCCCGGTCACCCTCTGTGTGCTGCTGTCGATCCCGCTACCGATCCGATCTTAGCCTGGGAATGAACTCCATATGCTTACACCAAAATGAATTTCGTATGCCTAAGTCAACTCACGAAACGAGCGTGCGGGTGCTAAGCCGATCGGAGAGGCATAATACGCAAGCTGGGGATCGACCCGGTACCCTCTGCGTGCTATCGATCCCGCTGCCACAACCCTTGATCCGATTGGGGCTTAGACATGGAATGAACTCCATATGCCTAAGCAAACCAACGAAACGAGCGTGCGATTTTTATGGTTCAAGCACATCTTCATATTTTTGCCGTGCCAATGCCGTTTTTATGGCTTGTAAATTCATACAATGGTCCCCTAAGCCTTCATGTGAAGTTTCATGGCAAGACGACCCATTTTTTATTTTTCACGATTTTTGAAACTTTTTACGATTTGGGATTTTTTTAAATTTTTTTAGAAGGAGTTTTGGCCCTAAATTTGGTAGTAATCCTTGTATTTTTATTGGCATGCTCAAAAAAATTCAGCTAAAAACTCAAAGTGGGGAAGATTTTGTGACCGTCTGAAAAAAGTGTCCCAATTTTAGACACTTTAATGGCTACTGGCAGTAAACCTATAAATCTTAAATGCCCTTTAAGGGGGTGTGAGTTCTCGAGGTTTGATTAGGGATAGGGGGCCAATATAAGGGATAGCTTCTCGATAGCCTCTGGCCCTTAGTTGGTCGAGACGGGGAATGCACTACATATGCCTAAGTTAACCCATGAAATGAGCGTACGGGTGGTCAGCCGATCGAAGAGCCAGAATGCGTAAGCCGAGGATCGGCTCGACCCCCCTCTGTGTGCTGCCGATCCCACTACGGGTCCCTCGTTCTGATTGGGGCTTAGACCGAGAATGAACTCTGCATGCCTAAGTCAACCCACGAAACAAACGTGCAGACGCTTAACCGATCGGAGAGACAGGATGTGTAAGCCAAGGATCGACCCGATCCCCCTCTGTGTGCTGCTGTCGATCCCACTGCCGGTTCGATCTTAGACTGGGAATGAACTCCGTATGCCTAAGTCAACCCATGAAACGAGCGTGCAGGCACTAAGCCAGTCGGAGAGGCAGAATGCGCAAGTCGGGGATCAACCCGGTCACCCTTGGTCTGGTCTGATCTTAGAATGGGAATGAATTAGACTTGCTTAGACTGGGGATGAACTCCGTATGCCTACGTCGACCCATGAAACGAGCGTGCGGGCACTCAGCCTGCCAGAGAGGCAGAATGTACAAGTCGAGGATCGACCCGATCCCCCTCTACGTGCTGTCGATCCTGTTGCGGGTCCTGCTATCGCAACCCTCGATTCGGTCTGATCTTAGACTGGGAATGAACTCCGTATGCCTAAGCCAACCCACGAAATGAACGGACGGGCACTACGCCGGCCCGAGAGGCAGAATGCGCAAGCCGTGGATTAATCGAGTGATAGGTGGGTTTGGGCATATCTTCATATTTCTACCATGCCAATGCCATTTTTATGGCTTGTAAATTCATGCAATGGTCCCCTAAGCCTTCATGTGAAGTTTTGAGGCAAGACGACCCGTTTTCTATTTTTCACAATTTTTGAAACTTTTTAATGTTCAGGATTTTTTAAAAAATTTTTAGAAGGAGCTTTGGTCCTAAATTTGGTAGACACGATCCTTGTATTTTTGTTGGCATGCATAAAAAAATTCAACTAAAAACTCGAAGTGGAGAAGATTTTGTGACCGTTTGAAAAAAGTATCCCCATTTCAGACACTTTAATGGCTACTGGCAGCAAACCTATAAAATCTCAAATGCTTTTTAAGGGGGTGTGAGTTCTCGAGGTTTGATGAGGGATAGTGGGCCAATATAAGGGATAGGTTCTCGATAGCCTCTAGCCCTTGGTTGGTCGAGACCGGGAATGCACTACGTATGCCTAAGTCAACCCATGCAACGAACGTGCGGGCGCTCAGTCGGTCAGAGAGCCAGAATACGCAAGTCGAGGATCGGCCTGGCCCCCTTCTGCGTGCTGTCGATCCCACTGTAGGTCCCTCGATCCAGTTGGGGCTTAGACCAGGAATGAACTCCTTATGCCTAAGCAAACCCACGAAACGAACGTGCGGGTGATCAACTGCCTGGAGAGGCAGAAAGCGTAAGTCAGGGAAAGGCTCGGTCCCCCCTGCATGCTGTCGATCCTGCTGTTGGTCCTACTACCGTAACCCTCGGTCTGATTCGATCTTAGACTAGGAATGAACGAGACTTGCTTAGACTGGGGATGAACTCCGTATGCCTAAGTTAACCCACAAAACGAGCGTGCGGGCGCTTAGCCGGCCAGAGAGGTAGAATGTGCAAACCGAGGATTAGCCCGATCCCCCTCTACGTGCTGTCGATCCTGCTATCACAACCCTTGATCTGATCTGATCTTAGACTGGGAATGAACTCCGTATGCCTAAGTCAACCCACAAAACGAGCGGACGGGCACTATGCCGGCCAGAGAGGCGAAATGCACAAGCCGTGGATCGATCGGGTGATAGGTGGGTTCAAGCACATCTTCATATTTCTGCCATGCCAATGCCATTTTTATGGCTTGTAAATTCACACAATGGTCCCCTAAGCCTTCATGTGAAGCTTCGTGGCAAGACGACCCGTTTTCTATTTTTCATGATTTTGGAAACTTTTTACGATTCGAGATTTTTTAAAATTTTGTTAGAAGGAGTTTTGGCACCAAACTTGATAGACATGATCCTTGTATTTTTATTGGCATGCACAAAAAAATTCAGCTAAAAACTCGAAGTGGACAAGATTTTGTGACTGTTTGAAAAAAGTGTCCCCATTTCAGACACTTTAATGGCTACTGGCAGCAAACCTATAAAATCTCGAATGCTCTTTAAGGGGGTGTGAGTTCTTGAGGTTTGATGAGGGATAGGGGGCCAATAAAGGGATAGGTTCTCGATAGCCTCTGGCCCTTGGTTGGTCGAGACCGGGAATGCACTACATATGCCTAAGTCAAGCAATGAAACGAGCGTGCGGGCGTTCAGCCGATCGGAGAGCCACAATGCGTAAGTCGAGGATCGGCTCGACCCCCCTCTATGTGCCGTCGATCTCACTCCGGGTCCCTCGATCCGATTGGAGCTTAGATCAGGAATGAACTCTGCATGCCTAAGTCAACCCATGAAACGAGCGTGCGGGCGCTCAGCCGATCGGAGAGGCAGGATGTACAAGCAGAGTATTAGCCCGATCCTCCTCTACGTGCTACTGTCGATCCTGTTGTCAGTCCGATCTTAGACTGGGAATGAACTCCGTATGCTCAGACTGGGAATGAAGTCTGTATGCCTAAGTCAACCCATGAAACGAGCGTGCGAGCGCTGAGCCAGCCAGAGAGGCATAATGCGCAAGCCGGGAATCAACCCAGTCCCGTTCTGTGTGTTGCCGATCCCGTTGCTACAACCCTCGGTCTGGCTAGGGCTTAGACAAGGAATGAACTGCGTATGCCTAAGCCAACCCACGGAATGAACGTACGGGCGCTCAACCGACCGGAGAGGCAGAATGCGCAAGTCGGGGATCAGTCCAGTCCCCCCTGCGTGCTATCAATCCTACTATTGGTCCTACTGCTGCAACCCTCGGTCGGGTCCGATCTTAGACTGGGAATGAACGAGAGTTGCTTAGACTGGGGATGAACTCCGTATGCCTAAGTCAACCCACGAAACGAGCGTGCGGGTGTTCAGTCGGCTAGAGAGGTAGAATGTGCAAGCCGGGGATTGGCCCGATCCCCCTCTATGTGCTATCGATCCCGTTACAGTTCCTACTGCAGCAACCCTCGATCCAGTCTGATCTTAGACAGGGAATGAACTCCATATGCCTAAGTCAACCCACGAAATGAGCAGACGGGCACTACGCCGGCCAGAGAGGCGGGATGCGTAAATCGTGGATCGATCGGGTGATAGGTGGGTTCAGACACTTTATTGGCTACTGGCAGCAAACTTATAAAATCTCAAATAATCTTTAAGGGGGTGTGAGTTCTCGAGGTTTGATGAGGGATAGGGGGCCAATATAAGGGATAGGTTCTCGATAGCCTCTGGCCCTTGGTTGGTCGAGATCGGGAATGCACTACGTATGCCTAAGTCAACCCATAAAACGAGCGTGTGGGTGCTTAGTCGGTCGGAGAGCCAGAATGCGCAAGTCGAGGATCGACCCGACCCCCCTGTACATGCTGTCGATCCCACTGTGGGTCCCTCGATCCGATTGGGGCTTAGACCGAGAATGAACTCCACATTCCTAAGTCAACCCACAAAACGAGCATACGGGCGCTCAGTCGGTCGGAGAGGCAGGATGCATAAGCCGAGGATCGGCCAGGTCCCCCTCTACGTGCTGCTGTCGATCCCGTTGTCGGTCTGATCTTATACTAGGAATGAACTCCATATGCTTAGATTGGAATGAACTCCGTATGCCTAGGTCAACCACGAAAAGAGCGTGCGGACGCTGAGCTGGTCGGAGAGGCATAGAGCGCAAGCCGGGGATCGACCCAGTCCCTCTCTCCGTGCTGCTGATCCTGTTGCCACAACCCTCAGTCCAGCTGGGGCTTAGACATGGGATGAACTCCGTGTGCCTAAGCGAACCCATAAAAATAGCGTGCTGGCGCTCAACCGATCGGAGAGGCAAAATGCACAAGTTGGGGATCGGCTCGATCCCCCCTACGTGCTGCCTATCTTGCTGTTGGTCTTGCTGTCGCAACCTTCTTTTCGGTCTGATCTGAGACTGGGAATGAACGAGACTTTCTTAGACTGGGGATGAACTCTGTATGCCTAAGTCAACCCAAGAAATGAGCGTACGAGCGCTCAGCCAGCCAGAGAGGCAGAATGTGTAAGCCGAAGATCGACTCGGTCCCCCTCTGCGTGCTGCCGATCTCACTGCGGGTCTTGCTACTACAACCCTTGATCCGATCCGATCTTAGATTGGGAATGAACTCCGTATTCCTAAGTCAACCCACGAAATGATTGGACGGGCAATACTCCGACCAGAGAGGCGGGATGCACATACCGTGGATCGATCGGGTGATAGGTGGGTTCAAGCACATCTTTATATTTCTGTCGTGCCAATGCCATTTTCATGGCTTGTAAATTCATACAATGGTCCCCTAACCCTTCATGTGAAGTTTCGTGGCAAGATGACTCGTTTTCTATTTTTCACGATTTTTGAAACTTTTTGCGGTTCGTGATTTTTTAAAAATTTTTTAGAAGGAGTTTTGGCCCCAAATTTGGTGGACATGATCCTTGTATTTTTGTTGGCACGCACAAAACAATTCAGCTAAAAATTCGAAGTGGAGAATATTTTGTGACACTTTAATGGCTACTGGCAGCAAACCTATAAAATCTCAAATGTTCTTTAAGGGGATGTGAGTTTTTGAGGTTTGATGAGGGATAGGGGGCCAATATAAGGGATAGGTTCTCGATAGCCTCTGGCCCTTGGTTGGTCGAGATCGGGAATGCACTACATATGCCTAATTCAACCCATGAAATGAACGTGCGGGCGCTCAGCCAGCCGGAGAGTCAGAATACGTAAGCCGAGGATCGACCCGGCCTCCATCTGCGTGCTACGAAACCCGCTACGGGTCCCTCTGTCCAATTGAGGCTTAGACCAAGATTGAACTCCACATGCCTAGGTTAACCAACGAAACAAGCGTGCGGGCGCTCAGCCAGCCGGAGAGGCAGGATGGGAAGCCGAGGATCGATTCAGTCCCACTCTGCGTGCTGCTGTCGATCCTACTACCGGTCCAATCTTATACTGGGAATGAACTCCGTATGCTTAGACTGGGAATGAACTCCGTTTGCCTAACTCAACCCATAAAATGAACGTGCACACACTGAGCCGATCGGAGAGGCATAATGCGTAAACCGAGGATCAACCTGGTCCCCCTCTGCGTGCTGTCGATCCCGCTACCACAACTCTTGGTCCGACTGGGGCTTAGACATGGAATGAACTCTGTATGCCTATGCCAACCCATAAAATGAGCGTGCAGGCACTGAACCGATTGATGAGGCAGAATGCGTAAATCGGGGATCAGCCCGATCCCCCTCTGTGTGTTTCTGGCCCTGCTGCCGCAACCTTCGATCCGATCTGATCTTAGACTGGGAATGAACGAGACTTGCTTTGACTGGGGATGAACTCTGTATGCCTAAGTCAACCCACGAAACGAGCGTGCGGGCACTCAGCCAGCGAGAGAGGCAGAATGTGCAAGCCGAGGATCAGCCCGGTCCCCCTCTGTGTGCTATCGATCCCGCTACGGGTCCCTCGATTCGATTGGGGGTTAGACTGGGAATGAACTCCGCATGCCTAAGTCAACCCATGAAACGAGTGTGTGGGCACTCAGTCGGCCAGAGAGCCAGAATCCTCAAGCCGAGGATCGGCCCGACCTCTCTCTACGTGCTGTCGATCCCACTGAGGGTCCCTCGATCCAGTTGGGGCTTAGATCGGGAATGAACTCAGCATGCCTAAGTCAACCCACGAAATGAGCATGCGGGCGCTCAGTCAACCGATGAGGCAAGATGTGCATGCCGAGGACTGACCTGGTCCCCCTCTACGTGCTGTTGTCAATCTCGCTGTCGGTCTGATCTTAGACTGGGAATGAACTCCGTATGTTTAGACTGGGAATGAACTCCGTATGCTTAGACTGGGAATGAACTTCGTACGTCTAAGTCAACCCACGAAACAAATGTGTGGGCACTGAGTCGGTCGGAAAGGCATAATGCGTAAGTCGAGGATCAGCCTGATCCCCCTCTGCATGCTATCGATCCCGTTGTCGGTCTTGCTACCACAACCCTCGGTCCGGTTAAGGCTTAGACATGGAATGAACTCCGTATGCCTAAGCCAACCCATGAAACGAGCGTACGGGCACTCAACCGACCGAAGAGGCAGAATGCACAAGTTGGGGATCGACTCGATCCCCCCTGCATGCTATCGATCCTGCTGTTGGTCCTACTGCCATAACCTTTGGTCCGGTCTGATCTTAGACTAGGAATGAACGAGACTTGCTTAGATTGGGGATCAAATCCATATGCCTAAGTCAACCCACGAAATGAGCGTGTGGGCACTCAGCCTGCCAGAGAGGTAGAATGTGCAAGTCGAGGATCGACCCGATCCTCCTCTGTATGCTACCGATCCCGCTACAGGTCCTGCTATCGTAACCCTCGATCTGGTTTTATCTTAGACTGGGAATGAACTCCGTATGCCTAAGTCAACCCACGAAACGAACGGACGGGCACTACGTCGGCCATAAAGGCGGGCTGTGCAAGTCGTGGATCGATCGGATGATAGGTAGGTTTAGGCACATCTTCATATTTCTGCCATGCCAATGCCATTTTTATGGCTTGTAAATTCATACAATGGTCCCCTAAGCCTTCATGTGAAGTTTCATGGCAAGACGACCTGTTTTCTATTTTTCATAATTTTTAAAACTTTTTATGATTCGGGATTTTTTAAAATTTTTTTAGAAGGAGTTTTGGCCCCAAATTTGGTACACATGATCCTTGTATTTTTTTTGGCATGCACAAAAACATTCTGCTAAAAACTCAAGGTGGAGAAGATTTTGTGACCGTTTGAAAAAAATGTCCCCATTTCAGACACTTTAATGGCTACTGGCAACAAACCTATAAAATCTCAAATGCTCTTTAAGAGGGTGTGAGTTCTCGAGGTTTGATGAGGGATAGGGGGCTAATATAAGCGATAAGTTCTCGATAGCCTCTGGCCCTTGGTTGGTCGAGATCGAGAATGCACTACGTATGCCTAAGTCAACCCATGAAACGAGCGTGCGGGCACTCAGTCGATTGGAGAGCCAGAATGCGCAAGCCAAGGATCAGCCCAGCCCCCTTCTGCGTGCTGCCAATCCCGTTGTGGGTCCTTCGGTTTGATTGGGGCTTAGATCAAGAATGAACTTCGTATGCCTATGTCAACCCAAGGAACGAGCGTGCAGGTGCTCAGCCGACCGGAGAGGCAAGATGCGTAAGCCGAGGATCGGCTCGGGCCCCCTTTACGTGCTGCTGCCGATCCTGCTATCAGTCCGATCTTAGACTAAAAATGAAGTCCATATGCTTAGGCTGGGAATGAACTCCGTATGCCTAAGTCAACCCACGAAATGAGCATGCGAGCATTGAGCCAGTCGGAGAGGCATAATGCGCAAGCCGGGGATCGACGCAGCCACCTTTTGTGTGCTGTCGATCCTGCTGCTGGTCTCACTGCCATAACCCTTGGTCCGGCTAGGGCTTAGACATAGAATGAACTCCGTGTGCCTAAGCCAACCCACGAAACGAGCGTGCGGGCGCTCAACCAGGTCGGAGAGGCAAAATGCGCAAGTCGGGGATCGATCCGATCCCCCCTGTGTGCTACTGGTCCTACTGTCGTAACCTTTGATCTGGTCCGATCTTACACTGGGAATGAACGAGACTTGCTTAGACTGGGGATGAACTCTGTACGCCTAAGTCAACCCACGAAATGAGCGTGCGGGTGCTCAGCCAGCGAGAGAGGCAAAATGTGCAAGCTGAGGATCGACTCGATCCTCCTCTGCGTGCTACCGATCCCGTTATGGGTCCCTCGATTCAGTTGGGGCTTAGATAGGGAATGAACTCCGCATGCCTAAGTCAACCCACGAAATGAGCGTGCGGGCGCTCAACTAGCTAGAGAGCCAGAATGCGTAAGCCGAGGATCGGTTTGGCCCCCCTCTGCGTGCTGCCAATCCCGCTGAGGGTCCCTCGATCCGGTTGGGGCTCAGATCGGGAATGAACTCAGCATGCCTAAGTTAACCCACGAAACGAGTATGCGGGCGCTCAGCCGACCAGTAAGGCAAGATACCCATGCCGAGGACCGGCCCGATCCCCTTCTGCGTGCTGCTGTCGATCCCGCTGCCGGTTCGATCTTAGACTGAGAATGAACTTCGTATGCTTAGACTGGAAATGAACTCCGTACTTCTAAGTCAACCCACGAAATGAGCGTGCAGGTGCTGAGCCGGTCGGAGAGGCATAATGTGCAAAGTCGAGGATTCGCTCGGTCCCCCTCTGTGTGCTATCGATCCCACTCTCGGTCCCTCTGGCACAACCCTCGATCCGACTGGGGCTTAGACATGGAATGAACTCCGTATGCCTAAGCCAACCAACGAAACGAGTGTGCGGGTGCTCAACCGATCGGAGAGGCAGAATGCACAAGTCGGGGATCAGCCCGATCCCCCCTGCGTGCTGGCGATCCTGCTGCTGGTTCTACTGTCGCAACCCTCGATCCGATCTGATCTTAGACTGGGAATGAATGAGACTTGCTTAGACTGGGGATGAACCCCGTACGCCTAAGTCAATCGACGAAACGAGCGTACGGGTGCTCAGCCGACCAGAGAGGTAGAATGTGAAAGCTGAGGATCGGCTCGGTCCCCCTCTGCGTGCTGTCGATCCCGTTGCGGGTCCTGCTGTCACAACCCTTGATCCGGTCTGATCTTAGACTGGGAATGAACTCCGTATGCCTAAGTCAACCCACGAAACGAACGGACAGGCACTACGCCGGCCAGAGAGGCGGGATGCGCAAGCCGTGTATCGATCGAGTGATAGGTGGGTTCAGGCACATCTTCTTATTTCAGCTGTGCCAATGCCATTTTTATGGCTTGTAAATTCATACAATGGTCCCCTAAACCTTCATGTGAAGTTTCGTGGCTAGACGACCCATTTTCTATTTTTCATAATTTTTGAAACTTTTTACGGTTTGGGATTTTTTAAAATTTTTTTAGAAGGAGTTTTGGCCCCAAATTTGGTGGACATGATCCTTGTATTTTTGTTGGCATACACAAACAAATTCAGCTAAAAACTTGAAGTGGAGAAGATTTTGTGATTGTTTGAAAAAAGTGTCCCCATTTCAGACACTTTAATGGCTACTGGTAGCAAACTTATAAAATCTCAAATGCTCTTTAAGGGGGTGTGAGTTCTTGAGGTTTGGTGAGGGATAGAGGGCCACTATAAGGGATAGGTTCTCGATAGCCTCTGGCCCTTGGTTGGTCGAGACCGGGAATGCACTGCGTATGCCTAAGTTAACCCATGAAATGAGCGTGCAGGCGCTCAGCTGGTCGGAGAGCCAGAATGTGCAAGTCGAGGATCGGCCCGGCCCCCCTTTACGTGCTGTCCATCCTGCTACGGGTCCCTCGATCTGGTTAGGGCTTAGACCGAGAATGAACTCTGCATGCCTAAGTCAACCCATGAAACGAGCGTACGAGCGTTCAACCGATCGAAAAGGTAGGATGCGCGAGCCGAGGATCAACCTAGTCCTCCCCTACGTGCTACTGTCGATCCCGCTATCGGTCTGATTTTAGACTGGGAATGAACTCCGTATGCTTAGACTGGGAATGACCTCCGTATGCCTAAGTCAACCAACGAAATGAGCGTGCGGGTGCTGAGCCGGTAGGAGAGGCATAATGCGCAAGTCGAGGATCAGCCCAGCCCCCCTCTACGTGCTGCCAATCTTGCTACGGGTCCCTCAGTCTGGTTGGGGCTTAGACTGGGGATGAACTCCGTATGCCTAAGTCAACCCACGAAACGAGCGTACGAGCACTAAGCCGGCCAGAGTGGCAGAATGTGCAAGCCGGAGATCGACCCAATCCCCTTCTGCGTGCTGCCAATCTCGCTACGGGTCCTGCTACCGTAACCTTCGATCTGGTTTGATCTTAGACTGGGAATGAACTTCGTATGCCTAAGTTAACCCATGAAATGAGCAGACGGGCACTACGCCGGCCAAAGAGACGGGATGCGCAAGCCGTGTATCGATCAGATGATAGGTGGGTTTAGGCACATCTTCATATTTTTGCTGTGCCGATGCCATTTTTATGGCTTGTAAATTCATACAATTGTCCTCTAAGCCTTCATGTGAAGTTTTGTGGCAAGACGACCTGTTTTCTATTTTTCATGATTTTTGAAACTTTTTATGGTTTGGGATTTTTTAAAATTTTTTTAGAAAGAGTTTTGGCCCCAAATTTGGTAGACATGATCCTTGTATTTTTGTTGGCACGCACAAAAAAATTAAGCTAAAAACTTGAAGTGAAGAAGATTTTGTGACCGTTTGAAAAAAGTGCCCCCATTTCAGACACTTTAATGGCTACTGACAGCAAACCTATAAAATCTCAAATGCTCTTTAAAGGGGTGTGAGTTCTCGAGGTTTGATGAGGGATAGAGGGCCAATATAAGGGATAGGTTCTCGATAGCCTCTGGCCCTTGGTTGGTCGAGACCGAGAATGCACTATGTATGTCTAAGTCAACCCATGAAATGAGCATGCGAGCGCTCAACCGATCGGAGAGCCAGAATGCGCAAGCCGAGGATCGACCCCGCCCCCCTCTGTGTGCAGTCGATCCCATTGCAGTTCCCTCAGTTCGATTGGGGCTTAGACCGGGAATTAACTTCGCATAACTAAGTTAACCCACGAAACGAGCATGCGGGCACTCAACCAGTCGGAGAGGTAGGATGCACAAGTCGAGGATCGGTTCGGTCCCCTTCTACGTGCTGCTGTCGGTTTGATCTTAGATTGGGAATGAACTCCGTATGCTTAGACTGGGAATGAACTCCGTATGCCTAAGTCAACCCACAAAATGAGCGTGCGGGCGCTGAACCGGTCAGAGATGCATAATGTGCAAGCCGGGGATCGACCTGGTCACCCTCTGCATGCTGCCGATGCCGCTGCCAGACCCGCTGCCACAACCCTCAGTTTGGCTGGGGCTTAGGCATGGAATGAACTCCGTATGCCTAAGCCAACCCACGAAACGAGCGTGCGGGGGCTCAACCGGTCGGAGAGGCAAAATGCGCAAGTCGGGGATCGGTTAGGTGCCCCCCTGCATGCTGTCGATCCTGCTGCTGGTCTTGCTGTCACAACCCTCAGTTCAGTCCGATCTTGGACTGGGAATGAACGAGACTTGCTTAGACTGGGGATGAACTCCGTATCCTAAGTCAACCCACGAAACGAGCGTGCGGGCGCTCAGCCAGCCAGAGGGCAGAATGTGCAAGCCAAGGATCGGTCCGATCCCCCTCTGCGTGCTGTCGATCTCCCTGTGGGTCTTGCTGTCACAACCCTCGATCCGGTCTGATCTTAGACTAGGAATGAACTCTGTATGCCTAAATCAACCCATGAAACGAGCGAACGGGCACTACGCCGGCCAGAGAGGCGGGATGCGCAAGCCATGGATCGATCGGGTGATAGGTGGGTTCAGGCACATCTTCATATTTCTACCATGCCAATGCCATTTTTATAGCTTGTAAATTCATACAATGGTCCCCTAAGCCTTCATGTGAAGTTTCGTGGCCAAACGACCCGTTTTCTATTTTTCATGATTTTTGAAACTTTTTACGGTTTGGGATTTTTAAAAATTTTTTTAGAAGGAATTTTGGCCCCAAATTTGGTAGACATGATCCTTTTATTTTTTTTGGCATGCACAAAAAAAATTAGCTAAAAACTCAAAGTGGAGAAGATTTTGTGACCGTTTGAAAAAAGTGTTCCCATTTTAGACACTTGAATGGCTACTGGCAGCCAACCTATAAAATCTCAAATGCTCTTTAAAGGGGTGTGAGTTCTGGTGGTTTGATGAGGGATAGGGGGCCAATATAAGGGATAGGTTCTTGATAGCCTCTGGCCCTTGGTTGGTCGAGATCGGGAATACACTATGTATGCCTAAGTCAACCTATGAACCGAACGTACGAGCGCTCAACCGGTCGGAGAGCCAGAATGCGTAAGCTGAGGATCGGCCCAGCCCCCCTTTGCGTGGTACTGATCCCGTTGCGGGTCCTTCGGTCCGGTTGGGGCTTAGACCAGGAATGAACTCCGTATGCCTAAGTCAACCCACGAAACGAGCGTGCGGGTGCTCTGTCAATCGAAGAGGCAGGATGCGCAAGCTGAGGATCAGCCTGGTCCCCCTTTGCATGCTGTCGATCCTGCTGCCAGTCTCGCTACCACAACCCTCGGTCAGGTTGGGATTTAGACTTGGAATAAACTCCGTATGCCTAAGTCAACCTATGAAATGAGCGTGTGGGTGCTCAGCCGACTAGAGAGGCAGAATGTGCAAGTCGGGGATCGACCTGGTCCCCCTCTACGTGCTGCCGATCTCGCTACGAGTCCTGCTACCACAACCCTCGATCAGGTCCAATCTTAGACTGGGAATGAACTACGTATCCCTAAGTCAACCCACGAAACGAGTGGACGGGTACTACGCCGACCAGAGAGGCGGGATGCGCAAGCCATGGATCGATCGGGTGATAGGTGGGTTCAGGCACATCTTCTTATTTTTGCCGTGCTAATGCCATTTTTATGGCTTGTAAATTCATACAATGGTCCCCTAAGCCTTCATGTGAAATTTCATGGCAAGACAACCCAAATTTCGTAGACATGATCCTTGGATTTCTGTTGGCATGCATAAAAAAATTCAGCTAAAAACTCGAAGTAGAGAAGATTTTGTGATCGTTTGAAAAAAGTGTCCCCATTTTAGACACTTTAATGGCTACTGACAGCAAACCTATAAAATCTCAAATGCTCTTTAAGGGGGTGTGAGTTCTCGAGGTTTGATGAGGGATAGGGGGCCAATATAAGGAATAGGTTATCGATAGCCTCGGGCCATTGGTTGGTCGAGACCGGGAACGCACTACATATGCCTAAGTCAACCAATGAAACAAGCGTGCGGGCTCTCAGCTGATCGAAAAGCCAAAATGCGTAAGTCGAGGATCAACCCGACCCCCTTTACGTGCTGTCGATCTTGCTGCAGGTCTCTCGATCCGGTTGGGACTTATACCGAGACAGAACTCTGCATGCCTAAGTCAACCCATGAAACAAGCGTACGGGAGCTCAACCGGCTGGAGAGGCAGGATGCGCAAGCTGAGGATTGGCCCGGTCCCCCTCTCCATGCTGCTGTCGATCTCGCTGTCGGTCGGATCTTACATTCGGAATGAACAACGAACCCCCAACGTGAATCGCACCAAGGAACCAAAACAAAAATGGAGCACGCGCGCTGTCACCATCCCGTCCGCGGTGCATGCGCGGGCGGCGTCGTGACTCTTTTTGTCACAAAAAAATGAAACGACTCTCGGCAACGGATATCTTAGCTCTCGCATCGATGAAGAACATAACGAAATGCGATACTTGGTGTGAATTGCAGAATCTCATGAACAATCAAGTCTTTGAATGCAAGTTGCACCCCAAACCATTAGGCCGAGGGCACGCTTGCGTGGGTGTCATGCACCCTTGCCCCCCTCCGACCCCTCGCCCTTTGGGCTTCGGGGGAAGGGGGCGGGCAGAAGATGGCCTCTCGAGATCCCGTGGGTCACGGTTGGCCCAAAAGTGAGTCCTCGACAATGACAGTGCCGTGACCATCAGTGGTAGAGCTCCCGACGTGCCTCGTCCCCGGTGACACATGCTTTTGTCCACCCGAACCCCTTCGGACCCCCCGTATCACTCAGTCAATGCTCGCGTCGAGACCTCAGGTCAGGTGGGATCACCCGCTAAGTTTAAGCATATCAATAAGTGGAGGAA
>NC_143184.1:15306778-15324278 GCF_047325235.1 Durio zibethinus | reverse complement strand
AAGGCCGACTTCAACCGATCGATCCAGGTGAAAGACATTGTCAGGTGGGGAGTTTGGCTGGGGTAACACATCTGTTAAAAGATAATGCAAGTGTCCTAAGATGAGCTCAACGAGAACAAAAATCTCATGTGGAACAAAAAGGTAAAAGCTCGTTTGATTTTGATTTCTAGTACAAATACGAATCGCGAAAGTGTGGCCTATTGATCCTTTAGACCTTCGAGATTTGAAGCTAGAGGTGTCAGAAAAGTTACCATAGAGATAACTGGCTTGTGGTAGCCAAGCGTTCATAGCGACATTGCTTTTTGATCTTTCGATGTCGGCTCTTCCTATCATTGTGAAGTAGAATTCACCAAGTGTTGGATTGTTCACCCACCAATAGGGAACATGAGCTGGGTTTAGACCGTCATGAGACAGGTTAGTTTTACCCTACTGATGGCGGCGTCACGATAGTAATTCAACCTAGTACGAGAGGAACCGTTGATTTACACAATTGGTCATCACGCTTGGTTGAAAAGCTAGTGGCGCGAAGCTATCATGCGCTGGATTATGACTGAATGCCTCTAAGTCAGAATCTGAGCTAGAAGTGACGCGCATGCCCGCCTCTCGATTGTCAACCCACAGTAGGGGACCATGGCCTCTAAGGGCACATGTCGTAGGTGCAGCCCCTACGACAGACGAGCTACACGAGCCTCTTTAGAGCTCAATTCCCATCGAGCGGTGGGTAGAATCCTTTACAGATGACTTAAATACGCGACGGGATATTGTAAGTGGTAGAGTGGCCTTACTGCCATGATCCACTGAGATTCAGCCCTTCGTCACTTTGATTCGTCCCTCCCCCCGTCGACCTTCCTTTTTTTCATGCCACCCCCTCTAGGGTTAGGAGTGACCCGGGGCCCCCCATCCTTCGATCTCGATTGGGAAGGAACTCCATTCGTCCTGGTCGGAGAGGCATAATGCGTAAGTCAAAGATCAGTTCGGTTCCCCTCTACGTGCTGTTGATCCCGCTGTAGGTCTCGCTGCCATAACCCTCGGTCTGGCTGGGGCTTAGACATGGAATGAACTCCGTATGCCTAAGCCAACCCATGAAACGAGCGTGCGAGCACTTAACTGGCTAGAGAGGTAGAATGCGTAAGTTATGGATCAGCCCGGTCTCCCCCTACGTGCTGTCGATCCTGCTACTGGTCTTACTACCGCAACCCTTCGTCCGGTCTGATCATAGACTGGGAATGAACGAGACTTGCTTAGACTGGAGATGAACTCCGTATGCCTAAGTCAACCCACGAAACAAACGTGCAGGGGCTCAGCCGGTCAGAGAGACAGAATGTGCAAGTCGGGGATCGACCCAGTCCCCCTCTGCGTGCTATCGATCTCGCTGCGTGTCTTGCTACCGCAACCCTCGATTCGGTCTGATCTTAGACTAGGAATGAACTCTGTATGCCTAAGTCAACCCACGAAATGAGCGGACGGGCACTACGCCGACCAGAGAGGCGGGATGCGCAAGCCATGGATCGATCGGGTGATAGGTGGGTTCAGGCACATCTTCATATTTCTGCTGTGCCAATGCCATTTTTATGGCTTGTAAATTCATACAATGGTCCCCTAAGCCTTCATGTGAAGTTTCGTGGCAAGATGACCCGTTTTCTATTTTTCATGATTTTCAAAACTTTTTACGGTTCAGGATTTTTTAAAATTTTTTTAAGAGTTTTAGCCCTAAATTTGGTAGACATTATCCTTGTATTTTTGTTGGCATGCATAAAAAAAGTCAGCTAAAAACTCGAAGTGGAGAAGGTTTTGTGACCGTTTGAAAAAAGTGTCCTTATTTCGGACACTTTAATGGCTACTGGCAGCAAACCTATAAAATCTCAAATACTCTTTAAGGGGGTGTGAGTTCTTGACGTTTGATGAGGGATAGGGGGCCAATATAAGGGATAGGTTCTCGATAGCCTCTAGCCCTTGGTTGGTCGAGACCGGGAATGCACTACGTATGCCTAAGTCAACCCATGAAACAAGCGTACGGGTGCTCAACCAGTCGGAGAGCCAGAATGTGCAAGCCGAGGATCGACCCGACCCCCCTCTGCGTGCTGTCGATCCCGCTGTAGGTCCTTCGGTCCGTTTGGGGCTTAGACCGGGAATGAACTCCGCATGCCTAAGTCAACCTACGAAATTAGCGTGCGGGCGCATAGTCAACGAGGGAGGTAGGATGCACAAGCCGAGGATCGGCCCGGTCCCCCTATGCATGCTGCAGCCGATCTCGCTGTCGGTCTGATCTTAGACTGGGAATGAACTCCGTATGCCTAAGTCAACCCACGAAATGAGCATGCGGGCACTGAGCCGATCGGAGAGGCATAATGTGCAAGTCGAGGATCGACCCGGTCCTCCTCTGCGTGCTGTCGATCCCGCTGCCACAACCCTCGGTTCGGTTGGGATTTAGACATGGAATGAACTCCGTATGCCTAAGCCAACCTATGAAATGAGCGTGTGGGCGCTCAACCGATTGGAGAGGTAGAATGCGTAAGTTAGGAATCGGCCCGGTCCCCCCTTGCGTGCTGCCAATCCTGCTGTTGGTCCTGCTACCGCAACCGTCCGATCTAATCTTAGATTGGGAATGAATGAGACTTGCTTAGACTGGAGACGAACTCCATATGCCTAAGTCAACCCACGAAATGAGCATGCAGGCGTTCAGTCAGCCAGAGAGACAGAATGTGCAAGCCGGGGATCGGCACGATCCCTCTCTACGTGCTGCCGATCCCGCTGTGGGTCCTACTACCGCAACCCTTAATCCGATCCGATCTTAGACTGGGAATGAACTCTGTATGCCTAAGTCAACTCACGAAACGAGCAGACGAGCACTACACCGACCAGAGAGGCGGGATGCGCAAGCCGTGGATCGATCGGGTGATAAGTGGGTTCGGGCACATCTTCATATTTCTGCCATGCCAATGCCATTTTTATAGCTTGTAAATTCATACAATGGTCCCCTAAGCCTTCATGAGAAGTTTCCCAGCAAGACGACTCGTTTTCTATTTTTTATTATTTTTGAAACTTTTTACGGTTCGAGATTTTTTAAAATTTTTTTAGAAGGTGTTTCGGCCCCAAATTTGGTACACATGATCCTTGTATTTTTGTTGGCATGCACAAAAAACTTCAGCTAAAAACTCGAAGTGGAGAAGATTTTGTGATCGTTTGAAAAACGTATCCCCATTTTAGATACTTTAATGGCTACTGGCAGCAAACTTATAAAATCTCAAATGCTCTTTAAGGGGGTGTGAGTTCTTGAGGTTTGGTGAGGGACAAGGGGCCAATATAAGGGATAGGTTCTCTATAACCTCTGGCCCTTGGTTGGTCGAGACCGGGAATGCACTACGTATGCCTAAGTCAACCCATGAAACGAGCGTGCAGGTGCTCAGTCGGTCGGAGAGCCAGAATGCACAATCCGAGGATTAACCCAGCCCCCCTCTGTATGCTGTTGATCCCGCTATGGGTCCCTCGATCCAGTTAGGGCTTAGACCGAGAATGAATTTTGCATGCCTAAGTCAACCTAAGAAACGAGCGTGCGGGCGCTCAACCAGCCGGAGAGGCAGGATGCGCAAGCCGAGGATCAGCCCAGTCCCCCTCTGCGTGCTGCTACCGATCCCACTGCCATCTGATCTTAGATTGGGAATGAACTCCGTATGCCTAAGTCAACGCATAAAACGAGCGTACGGGTGCTAAGCCGATCAGAAAGGCATAATGCGCAAGTCGGGGATCGGCCCGGTCCCCTTCTAGATGCTGTCGGTCTCACTGCCACAACCCTCGATCCGGCTGGGGCTTAGACATGGAATGAACTCCGTATGCATAAGCCAGCCCATGAAATGAGCGTGCGGGCGTTCAACCGACAAGAGTGGTAGAATGCGTAAGTCGAGGATCAGCCCGGTCACCCCCTCCGTGCTGTCGATCCTGCTGTTGGTCCTACTGCTAGTCCTGCTGCCACGACACTCGATCCAATCTGATCCTAGACTGGGAATGAACGAGACTTGCTTAGACTGGAGATGAACTCTGTATGCTTAAGTCAACCCATGAAACGAGCGTGCAGGCGCTCAACCGACCAAAGAGGCAGAATGTGCAAGCTGAGGATCGACTCGATCCCCCTTTACGTGCTGTCGATCCCGCTATGGGTCCTGCTACCGTAACCCTCGATCTGATCCAATCTTAGACTGGGAATAAACTCCGTATGCCTAAGGCAACCTACAAAACGAGCGAACGGGCACTACGTCGGCCAGAGAGGTAGGATGTACAAGCCATGGATCGATCGGGTGATAGGTGGCTTCAGGCACATCTTCATATTTCTGCCATGCCAATGCCATTTTTATGGCTTGTAAATTCATACAATGGTCCCCTAAGCCTTCATGTGAAGTTTCGTGGCAAGACGACCCGTTTTCTATTTTTCACGATTTTTGAAACTTTTTACGGTTTGGGATTTTTTAAAATTTTTTTAGAAGGAGTTTTGGCCCCAAATTTAGTAGACATGATCCTTGATTTTTGTTGGCATGCACAAAAAAATTCAGCTAAAAACTCGAAGTGGAGAAGATTTTGTGACCGTTTGAAAAAAGTATCCCCATTTTAGACACATTAATGGCTACTGGCAGCAAACTTATAAAATCTCAAATGCTTTTTAAGGGGGAGTGAGTTCTCGAGGTTTGATGAGGGATAAGGGGCCAATATAAGGGATAGGTTCTCGATAGCCTCTGTCCCTTGGTTGGTCGAGATCGGGAATGCACTACGTATGCCTAAGTCAACCCATGAAACGAGTGTGCGGGCGCTCAGCAGGTCAGAGAGCCAGAATGCACAAGTCGAGGATCAGCCCGACCCCCCTCTACGTGCTATCGATCCCGCTGCGAGTCCCTCGGTCCGATTAGGGCTTAGACCGTGAATGAATTCTGCATGCCTAAGTCAACCCATGAAACGAGCGTAAGGGCTCTCAGTCAGTCGGAGAGGCAGGATACGTAAGCCGATGATCATCCCGGTCCCCCTCTGCGTGCTACTACTGATTCCGCTGACGGTCTGATCTTAGACTGGGAATGAAATCCGTATGCTTAGACTGGGAATGAACTTCGCATACCTAAGTCAACCTATGAAACGAGCGTGCGGGCACTCAACCAATCGGAGAGGCAGGATATGCAAGCCGAGGATCGATCTGGTCCCCCTCTACGTGCTGCTGCCGATCCCACTGTCGGTCCGATCTTAGACTGGGAATGAACTCCGTATGCTTAGACTGGGAATGAACTCCGTATCCCTAAGTTAACCCATGAAACGAGCGTACGAGCACTGAGCAGGTCGGAGAGGCATAATGTGCAAGCCGAGGATCGGTCCGGTCCCCCTCTACCTACTGCCGATCCCACTGCCGGTCCCGCTGCCACAACCCTCGGTCCGATTGGGGCTTGGGCATGGAATGAACTTTGTATGCCTAAGCCAACCCATGAAACGAACGCGCGGGTGCTCAACCAGCCAGAGAGGTAGAATGCGCAAGTCAGGGATCGGCCCGGTCCCCCCTACGTGCTGTCGATCCTGCTGCTGGTCCAGCTGCCGTAACCTTCGGTCCGATCTGATCTTAGATTGGGAATAAACGAGACTCGCTTAGACTGGGGATGAACTCTGTATGCCTAAGTCAACCCATAAAATGAGCGTGCAGGCGTTTAGCCAGCCAGAGAGGTAGAATGTGCAAGTCGGGGATCAACCCGATCCCCCTTTGCGTGCTGTCGATCCCGCTGCGGGTCCTGGTATCACAACTTTCGATCGGGTCTGATCTTAGACTGGATGCAACCCTCGATCTGATCTGATCTTAGACTGGGAATGAACTCCGTATGCCTAAGTCAACCCATAAAACGAGCGGACGGGCACTACATCGGCCAGAGAGACGAGATGCGCAAGTCATGGATCGATCGGGTGATAGGTGGGTTCAGGCACATCTTCATATTTCTGCCATGCCAATGTTATTTTTATGGCTTGTAAATTCATACAATGGTCCCCTAAGCCTTCATGTGAAGTTTCGTGGCAAGACGACCCGTTTTCTATTTTTCATGATTTTCGAAACTTTTTGCAGTTCAGGATTTTTTTAAATTTTTTTAAATTTTTTTAGAAGGAGTTTTAGCCCCAAATTTGGTAGACATGATCCTCGTATTTTTTTTGGCATGCATAAAACAATTCAGCTAAAAACTCGAAGTGGAGAAGATTTTGTGATCGTTTGAAAAAAATGTCCCCAGTTCAGAAACTTTAATGGCTACTGACAGCAAACCTATAAAATCTCAAATGCTCTTTAAGGAGGTGTGAGTTCTTGAGGTTTGATGAGGGATAGGGGGCCAATATAAGGGATAGGTTCTCGATAGCCTCTGGCCCTTGGTTGGTCGAGATCGGGAATGCACTACGTATGCCTAAGTCAACCAATGAAACGAACGTGCGGGCGCTCAGCCGGTCGGAGAGCCAGAATGTGCAAGCTGAGGATCGGATCGACCCTCCTCTGCGTGCTACCGATCTTGCTACGGGTCCCTCAATCCTATTAGGGCTTAGATCGAGAATGAACTCCGCATGCCTAAGTCAACCCACAAAACGAGCGTACGAGCGCTCAGCCGACCAGAGAGGTAGGATGCGTAAGCTGAGGATCGGCCCTGTCACCCTCTACATGCTGCTGCCTATCCCACTATCGGTCCGATCTTAGGCTGGGAATGAACTCCGTGTGCCAAAGTCAACCCACAAAATGAGTGTGCGGGCACTGAGCCGATCGAAGAGGCATAATGCACAAGCCGTGGATCAGCCCGATCCCCCTCTGCGTGCTGTCAATTCCGCTGCCACAACCCTCGGTCCAATTGGGGCTTAGACATGGAATGAACTTCGCATGCCTAAGCCAACCCATAAAATGAACGTATGGGCGCTCAACAGGTCGGATAGGCAGAATATACAAGTCAGGGATCGGCCCGATCCCCCCTGCGTGTTGTTGATCCTGCTGCTGGTCCTGCTGTCGCAACCTTTGGTCTGGTTCGATCTTAGACTGGGAATGAACGAGACTTGCTTAAACTGAGGATGAACTCTATATGCCTAAGTCAACCCACGAAATGAACGTGCGGGTGCTCAGGCGGCCAGAGAGGTAGAATGTGCAAGCCGGGGATCAGCTCGGTCTCCCTCTACGTGCTGTCGATCCCGCTATGGGTCCTACTACCGCAACCCTCGATCCAATCTGATCTTAGACTGAGAATGAACTTCGTATGCCTAAGTTAACTCACGAAATGAGCGGACGGGAAATACGCCGGCCAGAGAGGCGGGATACGCAAGCCCTGGATCGATCGGGTGATAGGTGGGTTCAGGCACATCTTCATATTTCTGTAGTGCCAATGCCATTTTTATGGCTTGTAAATTCATACAATAGTCCCCTAAGCCTTCATGTGAAGTTTCATGGCAAGACGACCCGTTTTCTATTTTTCACGATTTTTAAAACTTTTTACGGTTCGAGATTTTTAAAAAAAATTTTCGATGGATTTTTGGCCTCAAAATTGGTAGACACGATCTTTGTATTTTTGTTGGCATGCACAAAAAAATTCAGCTAAAAACTCAAAGTGGAGAAGATTTTGTGATCGTTTGAAAAATGTGTCCCCATTTTAGACACTTTAATGGCTACTGGCAGTAAACCTAGAAAATCTCATATGCTCTTTAAGGGGGTGTGAGTTCTCGAGGTTTGATGAGGGATAAGGGGCCAATAAAAGGGATAGGTTCTCAGTAGCCTCTGGCCCTTGGTTGGTCAAGATCGGGAATGCACTACGTAGTCAACCCATGAAATGAACGTACGGGCGCTCAGCCGACCGGAGAGCCAGAATGTGCAAGCCGAGGATTAGCCCGACCCCCCTCTGCATGCTATTGATCCCGCTATGGGTCCCTTGGTCCAGTTGGGGCTTAGAGCAAGAATGACCTCCGCATGCCTAAGTCAACCCACGAAACGAGCGTACGGGCACTCAGCCGGCCGAAGAGGCAGGATGCGTAAGCCGAGGATCGACCTGGTCCCCCTTTGCGTGCTGCTACCGATCTCACTGTCAATCCGATCTTAGACTGGGAATGAACTCCGTATGCTTAGACTAGGAATGAACTCCGTATGCCTAAGTCAACCCACAAAATGAACGTACGGGTGTTGCCACAACCCTCAGTCCAGTTGGGGCTTAGACATGGAATGAACTCCGTATGCCTAAGCCAACCCAGGAAATGAGCGTACGGGTGCTCAACCTACCAGAAATACAGAATGCGTAAGTCAGGGAACGACCCGGTCCCTCATGCGTGCTATCGATCCTGTTGCTGGTCCTACTGTTGCAACCCTTGATCCGATCCGATCTTAGACTGAGAATGAACGAGACTTGCTTAGACTAGGGATGAACTCTGTATGCCTAAGTCAACCTACGAAATAAGCGTGCGGGCGCTCAGCCAGCCAAAGAGGCAGAATGTGCAAGTCGGGGATCGAACCGATCCCCCTCTACGTGTTGTCGATCCCACTGCGGGTCTTGCTGCAGCAACCTGATCTAATCTTAGACTGGGAATGAACTTTGTATGCCTAAGTCAACCCACAAAATGAGCAGACGGACACTACGTCGGCCAGAGAGGTGGGATGCGTAAGCCGTGTATCGATCGGGTGATAGGTGGGTTCAGGCACATCCTCATATTTCTACCATGCCAATGCCATTTTTATGGCTTATAAATTCATACAATAGTCCCCTAAGCCTTCATGTGAAGTTTCGTGGCAAGACAACCCATTTTCTATTTTTCATGATTTTCAAAACCTTTTGTGGTTCGGGATTTTTTTAAATTTTTTTAAAAGGAGTTTTGGTCCCAAATTTGGTAGACATGATCCTTGTATTTTTGTTGGCATACACAAAAAAATTCAGCTAAAAACTCGAAGTGGAGAAGATTTTGTGACCGTTTGAAAAAAGTGTCCCCATTTTAGACACTTTAATGGCTATTAACAGCAAACCTATAAAATCTCAAATGCTCTTTAAGGGGGTGTGAGTTCTCGAGGTTTGATGAGGGATAGGGGGCCAATATAAGGGATAGGTTCTCAATAGCCTCTGGCTCTTGGTTGGTTGAGATCGAGAATGCACTATGTATCCCTAAGTTAACCCATGAAACGAGCGTGCGGGTGCTCAGCCGACCGGAGAGCCGGAATGCACAAGCCGAGGATCAACTCGACCCCTCTTTGCGTGCTACCGATCCCGCTGTGAGTCCTTCCTTTTGATTAGGGCTTAGACCGAGAATGAACTCCGCATTCTTAAGTCAACCCATGAAATGAGCGTGCGAGCGTTCAGTCGACCGAAGAGGCAAGATGCGCAAGTCGAGGATCGACTCGATCCCCCTCTACGTGCTACTGCCGATCCCGCTGCCAGTCCGATCCTAGACTAGGAATGAACTCCGTATGCTTAGGCTGGGAATGAACTCCATATGCCTAAGTCAACCCATGAAACGAGCGTACGGGCGCTGAGTCGGTCAGAGAGGCATAATGCGCAAGCCAAGGATTGGCTCGGTCCCCCTCTACGTGCTGTCGATCTCGCTGTAGGTCCCGCTACCACAACCCTCGTTCCGACTAGGGCTTAGACATGGAATGAACTCCGTATGCCTAAGCCAACCCATGAAACAAGCATGCGGGCACTCAACCGGCCGAAGAGGCAGAATGTGTAAGTCAGGGATCGACCTGGTCCCCCCTACGTGCTGTCGATTCTGCTGCTGGTCTTACTGCAGCAACCCTCGGTCCGGTCTGATCTTAGACTGGGAATGAACAAGACTTGCTTAGACTAGGGATGAACTCCGTATGCCTAAGTCAACCCACGAAACGAACGTGCGAGCATTCAGCCGAACAGAGAGGTAGAATGTGTAAGTCGGGGATCGGTTCGATCCCCTTCTGTGTGCTACCGATCTCGTTGCCGGTCCTACTGCTACAACCCTCGATCTAGTCTGATCTTAGATTGGGAATGAACTTCGTATGCCTAAGTTAACCCACGAAACTAACGGACGGGTACTACACCGACCAGAGAGGCGGGATACGTAACTCGTGGATCGATCAGGTGATAGGTGGGTTCAAGCACATCTTCATATTTATGTCTTGCCAATGCCATTTTTATGGCTTGTAAATTCATACAATGGTCCCCCTAAGCCTTCATGTGAAGTTTTGTGGCAAGACCACCCATTTTTTATTTTTCATGATTTTTAAAACTTTTTATGGCTTGGGATTTTTTAAAATTTTTTTAGAAGGAGTTTTAGGCCCAAATTTGGTAGACATGATCCTTATATTTTTTTTGGCATGCACAAAAAAATTCAGCTAAAAACTCAAAGTGGAGAAGATTTTGTGATCGTTTGAAAAAAGTGTCCCCATTTCAGACACTTTAATGGCTATTGGCAGCAAACCTATAAAATCTCAAATGCTCTTTAATGGGGTGTGAGTTCTCAAGCTTTGATGAGGGATAGGGGGCCAATATAAGGGATAGGTTCTCGATAGCCTCTGGCCCTTGGTTGGTCGAGGCCGAGAATGCACTACGTATGCCTAAGTCAACCCATGAAACGAGCGTACGGGCACTCAGTCGATCGAAGAGCCAGAATGCACAAGTCGAGGATCAGCCCAGCCCCCTCTACATGCTGTCGATCCTGCTGCAGGTCCCTCGGTCCGGTTGGGGCTTAGACTGGGAATGAACTCTGCATGCCTAAGTCAACCCACGAAACGAGCGTACGGGCGCTCAACCAACCTGAGAGGTAGGATGCGTAAGCTGAGGATCGACCCGGTCCCCCTCTGTGTGCTGCTGTCGATCTCGCTGTCAGTTCGATCTTAGACTGGGAATGAACTCCATATGCTTAGACTGGGAATGAACTTCGTATGCCTAAGTCAACCCACGAAACGAGCGTACGGGCACTGAGCCGGTCAGAAAGGCATAATGCGCAAGCCAGGAATTGGCTCGATCCCCCTCTACTTGCTGTCGATCCCGTTGCTGGTCCAACTGCCACAACCCTCGGTCTAACTGGGGCTTAGACATGGAATGAACTTCGTATGCCTAAGCCAACCCACGAAACGAGCGTACGGGTGCTCAACCGGTCGAAGAGGCAGAATACGCAAGTCAAGGATCAACCGGGTACCCCCTGCGTGCTGCCGATCCTGCTGGTCCTGCTGCCGCAACCCTCGGTCTAGTTTGATCTTAGACTGAGAATGAACGAGACTTGCTTAGACTGGGGATGAACTCCATATGCCTAAGTTAATCCACGAAACGAGCGTGCGGGCGCTCAACCAGCCATAGAGGTAGAATGTGCAAGCCGGGGATCAGCCCGGTCCCCTTCTGCATGTTGTCAATCCCGCTACAGGTCCTGCTATCCCAAACCTCGATCCGATCTGATCTTAGACTGGGAATGAACTCTGTATGCCTAAGTCAACCCACAAAACAAGCGGACGGGCACTATGTCAGCCAGAGAGGCGGGATGTGCAAGCCATGGATCGATCGGGTGATGGGTGGGTTCAAGCACATCTTCATATTTCTGCCCTGCCAATGCGATTTTTATGGCTTGTAAATTCATACAATGGTCCCCTAAGCCTTCATGTGAAGTTTCGTGGCAGGATGACCCATTTTCTATTTTTCATGATTTTTAAAACTTTTTAGAAGGAGTTTTGGGCCCAAATTTGGTAGACATGATCCTTGTATTTTTGTTGGCATGCACAAAAAAATTCAGCTAAAAACTCGAAGTGGAGAAGATTTTGTGATCGTTTGAAAAAAGTGTCCCCATTTCAGACACTTTAATGGCTACTGGCAGCAAACTTATAAAATCTCAAATGCTCTTTAAGAGGGTGTGAGTTCTCGAGGTTTGATGAGGGATAGGGGGCCAATATAATGGATGGGTTCTCGATAGCCTCTGGCCCTTGGTTGGTCGAGATCGGGAATGCACTACGTATGCCTAAGTCAACCCATGAAATGATCGTGCGAGCGTTCAGCCAGCCGGAGAGCCAAAATACGAAAGTCGAGGATCGGCTCGGTCCCCTTTACGTGCTATCGATCCCGCTACTAGTCCCTTGGTCCGATTGGGGTTTAGACTGGGAATGAACTCCGCATGCCTAAGTCAACCCACGAAACGAGCGTACGGATGCTCAGCCGATCGGAGAGGCAGGATGCGTAAGCCGAATATCGACCCGGTCCCCCTCTGTGTACTGCTGTCGATCTCGCTGTCAGTCTGATCTTAGATCGGGAATGAACTCCGTATGCCTAAGTCAACCCATGAAACGAGCGTGCTGGCACTGAGCCGATCAGAAAGGCATAATGCGCAAGTCGGGGATCGACTAGATCCCCCTCTGCGTGCTGTCGATCCCGCTGTCAATCCTGCTGCCACAACCCTCGGTCCAGCTAGGGCTTAGACATGGAATGAACTCCGTATGCCTAAGCCAACCCGCAAAACGAGCGTACGAGTGCTCAACCGGTCGAAGAGGCAAAATACGCAAGTCAGGGATCAGCCCGGTCCCCCATACGTGCTGTCGATCTTGCTGGTCCTGCTGCCGTAACCCTCAGTCCAGTTCGATCTTAGACTGGGAATGAACGAGACTTGCTTAGACTGGGGATGAACTTTGTATGCCTAAGTCAACCCATGAAACGAGCGTGCGGTCGCTCAACCGGCCAGAGAGGCAGAATGTGCAAGCCGGGGATCGGTCCAGTCCCCTTCTGCATGCTGTCGATCACGCTGTAGGTCCTGCTATCGTAACCCTTGATCCAGTTCAGTCTTAGGCTGGGAATGAACTCCGTATGTCTAAGTCAACCCACAAAACGAGCGAACGGACACTACGTCGGCCAGAGAGACGGGATGTGCAAGCCGTGGATCGATCGGGTGATGGGTGGGTTCAAGCACATCTTCATATTTCTGCCGTGCCAATGCCATTTTTATGGCTTGTAAATTCATACAATGGTCCCCTAAGCTTTCATGTGAAGTTTCATGGCAAGACGACCCGTTTTCTATTTTTCACAATTTTTAGAACTTTTTACGGTTCGGGATTTTTTAAAATTTTTTTAGAAGCAGTTTTGGCCCAAATTTGGTAGATATGATCCTTGTATTTTTGTTGGCATGCACAAAAATATTCAGCTAAAAACTCGAAGTGGAGAAGATTTTGTGACTGTTTGAAAAAAATGTCCCCATTTTAGACACTTTAATGGCTACTGGCAGCAAACCTATAAAATCTCAAATGCTCTTCAAGGGGGTGTGAGTTCTCAAGGTTTGATGGGGGATAGGGGGCCAATATAAGGGCCAAGTACTAGCACCCATCGCACATCATGTGCGCACCCCCTCGTTCCCCCCCAATCGTCTGAACCCTCAATGTCGCCAGTTAGGTTCTTCGACGATGCTCCGATGATGGTGCCCCGAGTGAAAAAAATGTGGCACCAGCACATGCCCGAGCCCAGCATGTGCATCGTGGCTCAAAATCAAACTTCGACCAAGGCCTCAACCATCAATGGCACATGATGACGCATAGTAATGGCACATGCATCGACCATCATCGGCACAGGCTGCCCTTTGGTATGGGCACTTGGCTCGATCGGCATTGGCACGAGCTGGGCCCTAGTGCGAATGGTTGCCTCGATCACCATTGGCACAAGATGGCCCTTGGTGCGGGCGGTTGCATCGAACACCATCGGCACATGCTGGGTCGTGGTGCGGGCGGTTACCTCAACCACCATTGGCACATGCCGAGCCTTGGTGTGGGCGGTTACCTCGAACACCATCGGCACAAGCCGGCCCTTGGTGCCGGCTCTTGCCTCGAACACCATCGGCACATGCTGGCCCCTGGTGCGAGCGGTTGCCTCGAACACCATCGGTACATGCTGGGCCTTGGTGCGAGCGGTTGCCTCGACCACCATCGACAGAAGATGGCCCTTGGTGCGAGCGATTGCCTCGAGCACCATCGACACAAGCTGGCCCTTGGTGCGGGCTCTTGCCTCAACCACCATCAGCAGAAGATGGCCCCTGGTGTGAGCTGTTACGTCGAACACCATCGGCACATGCCGGGCCTTGGTGTGGGCACATGCCTCGATCTGGTGTAGGCGGTTGCCTCAACCGCCATCGGCACATGCTGGCCCTTGGTGCGGGCAGTCGCATCGACCACCATCGGCACGCGTTGGCCCTTGGTGCGAGCACATGCCCCAAGCACCATCGGCATCTGCTCACCCTCGGTGCGGGATATGCCTGTTTGGAAAAAATGCCCCCGTTTCAGACACTTTAACATCTACTGGTAGCATATCTGTAAAATTTCTAATGCTCTTTAGGGGGTGGTGGTCTGGCATCCCCTCTCCCCCTCTTATGGGGGGAGTAGGTATGCATGGTGGGCTTCCCATTGTGTACACCCAGGGTAACATCCCTTGAGTGAAATTCAGGGCATGCATGCCTTCCAGCTATTTTGTTCGACGACTGGTTTCTTCGATGACCGACAGGCACCCATGGCCTCGATCAGTTGGCGTGCATGTGAAAAACGAAAACTGAGCTCGAGCCCGTGTACGCAGTGGATGCTGCCCTAGACCCCAGACCAAGTCCTTGAATCGAGCAACGACTCCTTGGGGTGGTGCGAGCAAAAGCCTCAATTGCGGGCTTGGCTCGGCCAGGTCTCTCGGTATTTGACAGTCTCACGGTCCCTTCTCATTGACCACAAAAATGCTTAGGCCTCGACGAGGTCGTGCATGCAGCCGATGCTACCCAAGACCCCAAGAACAAGTCCCTGAATCGAGCAACGTCCCCCTGGGGTGGTGTTAGTGGAGCTCGTGCGTGCGATCCCGGTCGAGCCAAGCATTGGTGGTGTCACTTTATTGTTGCCTGTCGGATGGCAGGGGCAGTCTCATGGCCCTTGCTTGTGTTTTTCTCGTGCCAAGCGGTTGTGGTGTGGCCTCGCACGTCGTTCCTTCTGTTCGCTAGTCGATTAATCGATCGGGTGGGTTATGGACCGACGTGCGTGGATGCTGCCACTTGTACGCAATAGGTATATGAGTGGTGCTATGGTTGTGCATGTTGGCAGGCTCCGTGCTCGATGCATCGAACTGTCGACCCGTCATCCTCTTCAATCTCCCTCCATGCGGTCGTCGTACCCAGGAGGCACGATCGGGATCCTGTGTTGCATACCTGAATCAATGGAAATCGAATGTCTCACCATCCCTCATCTGTCTCATGTCCCAAAGGGCCACGGGTCAGACGTCAATCGTGGCCGGTGTCCCAAGCGTGCCACCCAATCCTCCATGGCCGCATTGGTGCACCGGCGTTCGATCGTGCTCTCGGATGCGAAACGTTTAACGGGTGCGGGCTCTCAGCCTCCGTTCGTCCGATGCTACGCATTTTACATGCTTGACATGCATGATGCTTGTGCTTCACGTCGGGCTCTCTTCGTCACTCGATCGGTGCGTCAACACCCACGCAGTGCCAACATCCCAGAAGAATGCTGCCTAGTTGATCCTGCCAGTAGTCATATGCTTGTCTCAAAGATTAAGCCATGCTTGTGTAAGTATGAACTAATTCAGACTGTGAAACTGTGAATGGCTCATTAAATCAGTTATAGTTTGTTTGATGGTATCTACTACTCAAATAACTGTAGTAATTTTAGAGCTAATACGTGCAACAAACCTTGACTTTTGGAAGGGATGCATTTATTAGATAAAAGGTCAACGCGAGCTATGCCCGTTGCTCTGATGATTCATGATAACTCGACGGATCACACGACCTTTGTGCCGGTGACGCATCATTCAAATTTTTGCCCTATCAACTTTCGATGGTAGGATAATGGCCTACTATAGTGGTGATGGGTGAAGAAGAATTAGGGTTTGATTCCGGAGAGAGAGCTTGAAAAATAGCTACCACATCCAAGGAAGGCAGCAGGCGCACAAATTACCCAATCCTGACACGGGGAGGTAGTGATAATAAATAACAATACCAGGCTCTATGAGTCTGGTAATTGGAATGAGTACAATCTAAATCCCTTAACGAGAATCCATTGGAGGGCAAGTTTAGTGCCAGCAGCCACGGTAATTCCAGCCCCAATAGCATATATTTAAGTTGTTGCAGTTAAAAAGATTGTAGTTGGAACTAGGGTTAGGTCGTCCGATCTGTCTCACGATGAGCATCGGTCTACTCATCCCTATTGCTGACGATACGCTCCTAGACTTAATTGCTTGGGTCGTTCCTCCAGCGCTGTTACCTTGAAAAAATTAGAGTGCTGAAAGCAGGCCTACGCTTGTATACATTAGCATGGGATAACATCATAGGATTTCAGTCCTATTGTGTTGGCCTTCGGGATCAGAGTAATGATTAACAGGGACAGTCAGGGGCATTCGTATTTCATAGTCAAAGGTGAAATTCTTGGATTTATGAAAGTTGAACAACTACGAAAGCATTTGCCAAGGATGTTTTCATTAATCAAGAACGAAAGTTAGGGGCTCGAAGACGATCAGATACCATCCTAGTCTCAACCATAAACGATGCCGGCCAAGGATCGATGGATGTTACTTTTAAGACTCTATCGGCACCTTATGAGAAATCAAAGGCTTTGGGTTCCGAGGGGAGTATGGTCGCAAGGCTGAAACTTAAAGGAATTGATGGAAGGGCACCACTAGGAGTGGAGCTTACGGCTTAATTTGACTCAACACGGGAAAACTTACCAGGTCTAGACATAGTAAGGATTGACAGACTTAGAGCTCTTTCTTGATTCTATGGGTGGTGGTGCATTGCCGTTCTTAGTTGGTGGAGCGATTTGTCTGGTTAATTCCATTAACGAACGAGATCTCAGCCTGCTAACTAGCTACGCAAAGGTGATCCTTCATGGCTAGCTTTTTAGAGGGACTATGGCCGCTTAGGCCAAGGAAGTTTGAGGTAATAACAGGTCTGTGATGCCCTTAGATGTTCTGGGCCGCACGCGCGCTACACTGATGTATTCAATGAGTCTATAGCCTTTGCCGATAGGCTCGGGTAATCTTTGAAATTTCATCGTGATGGGGATAGATCATTACAATTGTTAGTCTTCAACGAAGAATTCCTAGTAAGCGCGAGTCATCAGCTCATGTTGACTATGTCCCTATCCTTTGTACACACCACCCGTCGCTCCTACCGATTGAATGGTCTGGTGAAGTGTTCGAATCATGGTGACGTGGACGGTCTGTTGCCCACAACATCGCGAGAAGTCCACTGACCCTTATCATTTAGAGGAAAAAGAAGTCATAACAAGGTTTTCGTAGGTGAACCTGCGGAAGGATCATTGTCGAAACCCCACTCAATGGATGACCCACGGACGCTTTAACGAAACATCGAGGGGGCGAGGATGCCCCCGCGCCCTGAGCCCCCTCCGACCCCGGGAGGGTGCGACGGTCATTTCGTCCACCCTATGGGGCAGGCGGAACGATTAGCATCATCTCATCCACTACCGAACAATGAACCTCTAACGCGAATTACGCCAAGGAACCGAAACAAAAACAGAGCGCCGCGACTCCTTTTGTCATGAAAAAATGAAATGACT
>NC_143184.1:15299278-15301778 GCF_047325235.1 Durio zibethinus | reverse complement strand
ATCTTTATATTTCTGTCATGCCAATGCCATTTTTATGGCTTGTAAATTCATGCAATGGTCCCCTAAGCCTTCATGTGAAGTTTCATGGCAAGACGACCCGGTTTTTATTTTTCATGATTTTCAAAACTTTTTACGGTTCGAAAGTTTTTAAAGCTTTTTAGAAGGAGTTTTGGCCCCAAATTTGGTGGACATGATCCTTGTATTTTTGTTGGCATGCACAAAAAAATTCAGCTAAAAACTCAAAGTGGAGAAGATTTTGTGACCATTTGAAAAAAGTGTCTCTATTTTAGACACTTTAATGGCTACTGGCAGCAAACCTATAAAATCTCAAAAGCTCTTTAAAGGGGTGTGAGTTCTCGAGGTTTGATGAGGGATAGGAGGCCAATATAAGGGCCAAGTACCAGCACCTATTGCACATCATGTGCGCACACCCCCTTGGCCCCCTTAATCGTTGGAACCCCTAATGCTACTGGTTAGGTTCTCCGACAATGCTCCGGTGATGCTCCGGTGATTGTGCCCCGGGCGAAAAAAATGTGGCACTAACACATGCCCGAGCCCAGCATGTGCATCGTGGCTCAAAATCAAAATTTGGCCAAGGCCTCGACCATCAATGGCACTTGATGGCACATGGTGATGGCACATGCATCGACCATCATCGGCACAGGCTGCCCTTTGTTACGGGCACTTGCCTCGACCACCATTGGCACAAGCTGGGCCCTGGTACGGACGGTTGCCTCGATCACCATCAGCACGAGATGGCCCCTGGTGAGGACGGTTGCATCGAACACCATCGACACATGCTGGGTCATGGTACAAGCAGTTACCTCGACCACCATCGGTACATGCTGAGCCTTGGTGCAGGCGGTTACCTCGAACACCATCGACATAAGCCGACCCTTGGTGTGAGCTCTTGCCTCGACCACCATCAATAGAAGATGGCCCCTGGTTCGAGCGTTTGTCTCGAACACCATCGACACACACTGGCCCTTGGTACGGGCGGTTGCCTCGAACACCATCGGCATGTGCTGGGCCTTAGTGCGGGCCATTGCCTCGACCACCATCGACAGAAGATGGCCCTTGGTACAGGTGGTTGCCTCGAGCACCATCGGTACAAGCCAACCCTTAGTGCAGGCTCTTGCCTCGACCACCATATGTAGAAGATAGCCCCTGGTACGGGCGATTACGTTGAACACCGTTGGCACATGCCGAGCCTTGGTACGGGCGGTTGCCTCGAACACCATCGGCACATGTCGGGCCTTGGTGTGGGCACATGCCTTGATCTGGTACGGGCGGTTGCCTCGACCACCATCGACACACGTTGGCCCTTGGTGTAGGCAGTCGCATCGACCACCATCAGCACGCGCTAGCCCTTGGTGCAGGCACATGCCCTAACCACCATCGGCACCTGCTCACCCTCGATGCGGGATAAGCCTATTTGGAAAAAATGTCCCCGTTTCAACACTTTAACGTCTACTGGTAGCATATCTGTAAAATCTCTAATGCTCTTTAGGGGGTGGTGGTACGACATCCCCTCTCCCCCTTACGGGGAGAGTAGGTGTGCGTGATGGGCCTCTCATTACGTACAACCAGGGTAATGTCCCTCGATCGAAATACAGGGCGTGCATGCCTTCCGATCATTTTGTCTGACAACTGGTTGCTCTGGTGATCGGTAGGCACACATGGCCTTGATCGGTTGGCGTGCATGTGAAAAAAAAGAGCTAAGCTCGAGCCCGTGCACACGGTGGATGCTACCCTAGACCCCAGACCAAGTCCTTGAATCAGGTAATGGCTCCCTGGGGTGGTGCAAGTAGAAGCTGTGATTACGGGCTTGGCCCGACTAGGTCTCTCGGTATTTGACGGTCTCGCGGTCCCTTCTCGTCAACCACAAAAATGAGTAGGCCTTGACGAAGCTGTGCACGCAGCCGGTGCTACCCAAGATCCCAAGAACAAGTCCTTGAATCGGGCAACTTCCCCTTGGGGTGGTGTCAGCGGAGCTCGCATGTGCGATCTCGATCGAACCAAGCATTAATGGTGTCACTTTGTTGTTGCCTGTCAGATGGCATGGGCAGTCTCGTGGCCCTTGCTCATGTTTTTCTCGTGCCAAGTGGTTGTGGCGTGGCCTCGTACGTTGTTTTCTTCGCTCACTCTTCGAGTAATTGATCGGGTGGGTTGTGGACTAGCGCGCGTGGATGCTGCCACTTGTACGCAATGGGTATATGAGTGGTGATATGGTTGTGCGTGTTGGCAGGCTCTGTACTCGATGCATCGAACTATCAACCCCTCATCCTCTTCAATCTCCCCCATGCAGTTGTCATACCCAGAGGGCACGATTGGGATCCTATGTTGCATACCTGAATCGATGAAAACCGGATGTCTCACCATCCCTCATCCATCTCGTGTCCCGAGGGGCCACGGGTCAGACGTCAATCGTAGCCAGTGTCCCAAGCATGCCACCCAATCTTTCATGGTCGTATTGGTACACCGGCATCGATCGTGGTCT
>NC_143184.1:15279278-15294278 GCF_047325235.1 Durio zibethinus | reverse complement strand
CTACTATCCAGCAAAACCATAGCCAAGGGAATGGGCTTGGTGGAATCAATAGGGAAAGAAGACCCTGTTGAGCTTGACTCTAGTCTGACTTTGTGGAATGACTTGAGAGGTGTAGGATAAGTGGGAGGCACCGGGCGAAATTGAAATACTACTACTTTTAACGTTATTTTACTTATTCCATGAATTGGAGATGGGGCACGACCCCTTCTTTTGGACCCAAGGTCAGTGTCAGTCGGTCGATCCGGGTGAAAGACATTGTCAAGTGGGGAGTTTGGCTGTGGCAACATATCTGTTAAAAGATAATGCAGGTGTCCTAAGATGAGCTTAACGAGAATAAAAATCTCGTGTGGAATAAAAGGGTAAAAGCTCGTTTGATTCTAATTTCTAGTACGAATATGAACCGTGAAAGCGTGGCCTATTGATCCTTTAGACCTTCAAGATTTGAAGCTAGAGGTGTTAGAAAAGTTACCACAGGGATAATTGGCTTATGGCAGTCAAGCATTCATAGCAATGTTGCTTTTTGATCCTTCGATGTCGGCTTTTCCTATAATTGTGAAGCAGAATTCACCAAGTGTTGGATTGTTCACCCACCAATAGGGAACATGAGCTGGGTTTAGACCATTGTGAGATAGGTTAGTTTCACCCTACTGAGGGCGGCGTCGCGATAGTAATTCAACCTAGTACGAGAGGAATCGTTGATTCGCACAATTGGTCATTGCGCTTGGTTGAAAAGCCAGTGGCGTGAAGCTACCGTGAGCTGCATTATGACTGAACGCCTCTAAGTCAGAATCTGGGCTAGAAGTGATGCGCGCGCCCGTCGCCTGATTGCCAACCCGCAGTAGGGGCCCATGGCCCCCAAGGGCACGTGTCGTAGGTGCAGTCCCTATGGCGAATGAGCCACGCGGGCCTCCTTAGAGCTCAATTCCCATCGAGCGATGGGTAGAATCCTTTGCAAACGATTTAAATACGTGACTGGTATGGTAAGTGGCAGAGTGGCCTTTGCTGCCACGATCCACTAAGATTCAGCCCTTTTTCGCTTCGATTCGTCCCTTCCCCCGTCGACCTTCCTTTTTTTCATTCGCCCCTCTCTGGGGTTGGCATGACCTGAGGCCCTCCGTCCTCTGGTCTCGACCGAGAACAAACTTCACTGCTGCCAAAACGAACGTGCGGCCATCGAACTGATCGCTGGGGGCGGGATGCACGAGTCGACGAAGGATCTCGCTGCTGGTCCCCCTCGATTGTTACCCCAAATACCGTCGATAGCCTTTGGCCCTTGGTTGGTCGAGATCGAGAATGCACTACGTATGCCTAAGTCAACCCATGAAACGAGCGTACAGGTGCTCAACCGGCCAGAGAGCCAGAATGCGCAAGCCGAGGATTAGCCCAGCCCCCCTCTGCGTGTTATTGATCCCATTGCGGGTCCCTCGATCCGACTGGGGCTTAGATCGGGAATCAACTTTGCATGCCTAAGTCAAGCCACGAAATAAGCGTGTGGGCGCTCAGTCGACCGGAGAGGCAGGATCGCAAGCCGAGGATCACCCGATCCCCTTCTGCGTACTGCTATCGATCCCGCTGTCGGTCTGATCTTAGACTGGGAATGAACTCCCTATGCTTACACTGGGAATGAATACCGTATGCCTAAGTCAACCCATGAAACGAGCATGCGGGCACTAAGCCGACCAGAGAGGCATAATGCATAAGCTGGGGATCAGCCCGGTCCCCCTCTGTGTGCTGTCGATCCCGCTGCCTGTCTCGCTGCAACAACCTTCGATCCGACTGGGGCTTAGACATGGAATGAACTCTGTATGCCTAAGCCAACCCATAAAACGAGCATGCGAGCACTCAACCGACCGAAGAGGTAGAATGTACAAGTCGGGGATCGGTCCGATCCCCCACTGTGTGCTGTCGATCCTGCTGCTGGTCTTGCTGTCGCAACCCTCGATCCGGTTCGATCTTAGACTGGGAATGAACGAGACTTGCTTAGACTGGGGATGAACTCCGTATGCCTAAGTCAACCCACGAAATGAGCGTGCGGGCGCTCAACCGGCCAGAGAGGTAAAATGTGCAAGCCGAGGATCGGTTCGGTCCCCCTCTGAGTGCTGCCAGTCTCGTTGCAGGTCTTGCTACCGTAACCCTAGATCTAGTCCGATCTTAGACTATGAATGATCTCCGTATGCCTAAGTCAACCCACAAAACGAGCAGACGGGCACTACGCCGGCAAGAGAGAGAGAATGCGCAAGCCGTGGATCGATCGGGTGATAGGTGGGTACAGGCACATCTTCCTATTTCTCCATGCCAATGCCATTTTTATGGCTTGTAAATTCATACAATGGTCCCCTAAGCCTTCATGTGAAGTTTCATGGCAAGACGACCCGTTTTCTATTTTTCACGATTTTTGAAACCTTTTGCAGTTCATGATTTTTTAAAATTTTTTTAGAAGGATATTTGGCCCCAAATTTGGTAGATATGATCCTTGTATTTTTATTGGCATGCAAAAAAAAAATTCAGCTAAAAAATCGAAGTGGATAAGATTTTGTGACCATTTGAAAAAAGCATTCCCATTTTAGACACTTTAATGGCTACTGGCAGCAAACCTATAAAATCTCAAATGCTTTTTATGGGGGTGTGAGTTCTCGAGGTTTGATGAGGGATAGGGGGCCAATATAAGGGATAGGGTCTTGATAGCCTTTGGCCCTTAGTTGGTCGAGACTGGGAATGCACTACGTATGCCTAAGTCAATCTATGAAACGAGCGTGCTGGCGTTCAACCGATCAGAAAGCCAGAATGCACAAGCCAAGGATCGACCCAGCCCCCCTCTACGTGCTATTGATCCCGCTATGGGTCCCTCATCCAATTGGGGCTTAGACCGAGAATGAACTCCGCATGCCTAAGTCAACCCACAAAATGAGCGTATGGGCGCTCAGCGGGTCCTTCTGCGTGCTGTTGTCGATCCCGCTGTCGGTCTGATCTTAGATTGGGAATGAACTCTATATGCTTAGACTGGGAATGAACTCCGTATGCCTAAGACAACCCACGAAATGACCGTACGGGCGTTGAGCTGGTCGAAGAGGCATAATGCACAAGTTGGGGATCAGCCTGATCCCTCTCTGCGTGTTGTTGATCCCACTACAAGTCCCACTGCCACAACCCTCGGTCCGACTGGGGCTTAGACATGGAATGAACTCCGTATGCCTAAGCCAACCCATGAAATGAGTGTGAGGGTGCTCAATCGGCCAGAGAGGCAGAATGCGCAAGTCCGGGATCAAACCGGTCCCCCCATGCGTGCTGCCGATCCTGCTAATGGTCCTACTGCCGTAACCCTCGGTCCGATCCGATCTTAACTAGGAATGAATGAGACTTGCTTAGACTGGGGATGAACTCTGTATGCCTAAGTTAAAACACGAAACGAGCGTACAGGCACTCAACCGACCAGAGAGGTAGAATGTGCAAGCCAGGGATCGGCCTGGTCCCTCTCTACGTGCTGTCGATCCCGCTACGGGTCTTGCTGCCGCAACCCTCAATCCGATCTGATCTTAGACTGCGAATGAACTCCGTATGCCTAAGTCAACCCACGAAATGAGCGGACGGGCACTACGTCGGCTAGAGAGGCGGGATGCGCAAGCCATGGATCGATCGGGTGATAGGTGGGTTCAAGCACATCTTCATATTTCTACCTTACCAATGCCTTTTTTATGGCTTGTAAATTCATACAATGGTCCCCTAAGCCTCCATGTGAAGTTTCGTGGCAAGACGACCCATTTTCTATTTTTCATAATTTTTGAAACTTTTTACGGTTTGAAATTTTTTAAAATTTTTTTAGAAGGAGTTTTGGCCCCAAATTTAGTAGACATGATCCTTGTATTTTTGTTGGCATGCAGAAAAACATTCAGCTAAAAACTCAAAGTGGAGAAGATTTTGTGACCGTTTGAAAAAAGTGTCTCCATTTCAAACACTTTAATGGCTACTGGCAGCAAACCTATAAAATCTCAAATGCTCTTTAAGGGGGCGTGAGTTCTCGAGGTTTGATGAGGGATAGGGGGCCAATATAAGGGATACATTCTCGATAGCCTCTGGCCCTTGGTTGGTCGAGACCGGGAATGCATTATGTATGCCTAAGTGAACCCATGAAATGAGCGTACGGGCGCTCAGTCGGTCGGAGAGCCAGAATGTGCAAGCCGAGGATCAACCGGGCCCCCCTCTGCATGCTACCGATCCCACTGTAGGTCCCTCAATCCGGTTGGGGCTTAGACCAAGAATGAACTCTGCATGCCAAAGTCAACCCACGAAATGAGTGTGCAGGTGCTCAACTGGCCGGAGAGGCATGATGCGTAAGCCAAGGATCGGCCCAGTCCCTCTCTGCGTGCTGCTGTCGATCCCGCTGTCGGTCCGATCTTAAACTGAGAATGAACTCTGTATGCTTAGACTGGAAATGAACTCCGTATGCCTAAGGCAACCCACGAAACCAGCATGCGGGCGCTGAGTCGATCGGAGAGGCATAATGCGTAAGCCGAGGATCGACCTGGTCCCCCCCAGCGTGCTGCCGATCCTGCTGCTGGTCCTGCAGCTGCAACCCTCGGTCCAATCCGATCTTAGACTGGGAATGAAGGAGACTTGCTTAGACTAGGGATAAACTTCGTATGCCTAAGTCAACCCATGAAATGAGCGTACGGGCGCTCAACCGGCTAGAGAGGCAGAATGTGCAAGTCGGGGATCGACCCTATCTCTCTCTGCGTGCTACCGATCCCGCTGCGGGTCCTGCTATCGTAACCCTCAATCCGGTCTGATCTTAGAGTGGGAATGAACTTCGTTTGCCTAAGTTAACCCACGAAACGAGCGGACAGGCACTACGCCGGCCAGAGAGGCAGGATGCGCAAGCCGTGGATCATTCGGGTGATAGGTGGGTTTAGGCACAACTTCATATTTCTGCCATGCCAATGCCATTTTTATGGCTTGTAAATTCATACAATGGTCCCCTAAGCCTTCATGTGAAGTTTCGTGGCAAGACGACCCATTTTCTATTTTTCACAATTTTTGAAACTTTTTACGGTTCGAGATTTTTTAAAATTTTTTTAGAAGGAGTTTTGGCCCCAAATTTGGTAGACATGATCCTTGTATTTTTTTGGCATGCACAAAAAAATTCAGCTAAAAACTCGAAGTGGAGAAGATTTTGTGACCGTTTGAAAAAAGTGTCCCCATTTCAGACACTTTAATGGCTACTTGCAGCAAACCTATAAAATCCCAAATGCTCTTTAAGGGGGTGTGAGTTCTCGAGGTTTGATGAGGGATAGGGGGCCAATATAAGGGATAGGATCTCGGTAGCCTCTTGCCCTTGGTTGGTCGAGATCGGGAGCGCACTACGTATGCCTAAGTGAACACATGAAATGAGCGTGCGGGCACTCAGCTGATCGAAGAGGTAGAATACGCAAGCCAAGGATCGGCCCGACCCCCCTCTACGTGCTATTGATCTCGCTACGGGTCTCTCGGTCCGGTTGGGGCTTAGACCGAGAATGAACTCCGCATGCCTAGGTTACCCACGAAACGAGCGTGCGAGCGCTCAGCCGGCCGGAGAGGTAGGATGCGTAAGCCAAGGACCGGCCCAGTCCCTCTCTGTTTGCTGCTACCGATCCCTCTGTCGGTCCAATCCTAGACTGGGAATGAACTCCGTATGCCTAAGTCAACCCATGAAACGAGCATGTGGGCGCTGAGCCGGTCAGAGAGGCATAATGCGTAAGTCAGGGGTCGGCCCGGTCCCCTTCTGCGTGCTGTCGATCTCGCTGCCAGTCCCACTACCACAACCTTCGGTCCGGTTGGGGGTTAGACATGGAATAAACTTCGTATGCCTAAGCCAACTCACGAAACAAGCGTACGGGCGTTCAACCAGCCGGAGAGGTAGAATGCGCAAGTCAGGGATCGACCCAGTCCCCCCCTGCGTGCTGCAATCTAGCTGCTGGTCTTGCTACCGCAACCCTCGATCTAATTCGATCTTAGACTGGGAATGAACGAAACTTGCTTAGACTGGGGATGAACTCCGTATGCCTAAGTCAACCCACGAAATGAGTATACGAGAGCTCAACCGGCCAGAGAGGCAGAATGTGCAAGCCAAGGATCGGCCCGATCCCCCTCTGCGTGCTGTCAATCCCGCTGCGGGTCCTGCTATCGTAACCTTCAATCTGGTCTGATCTTAGACTGGGAATAAACTCTGTATGCCTAAGTCAACCCATGAAACGAGCAGACGGGCACAACGCCAGCCAGAGGGACGGGATGCGTAAGCTGTGGATCGATTGGGTGATAGGTGGGTTCAGGCACATCTTCATATTTCTACCATGCCAATGCCATTTTTATGGCTTGTAAATTCATACAATGGTCCCCTAAGCCTTCATGTGAAGTTTCGTGGCAAGACGACCTGTTTTCTATTTTTCATGATTTTTGAAACTTTTTACTGTTCGGGATTTTTTAAACTGTTTTTAGAATGATTTTTGGTCCCAAATTTAGTAGACATGATCCTTTTATTTTTGTTGGCATGCACAAAAAAATTCAGCTAAAAACTCAAAGTGGAGAAGATTTTGTGATCGTTTGAAAAAAGTGTCCCCATTTCAGATACTTTAGTGGCTACTGGCAGTAAACCTATAAAATCTCAAATGCTCTTTAAGGGGTAGTGAGATCTCAAGGTTTGATGAGGGATAGGGGGCTAATATAAGGGATAGGTTCTCGATACCCTCTGGCCCTTGGTTGGTCAAGATCGAGAATGCACTACGTATGCCTAAGTTAACCCATGAAATGAACGTACAGGCGCTCAGTCGATCGGAGAGCCAGAATGTGCAATCCGAGGATCGGCCCGACCCCCCTATGCATGCTGTCTATCCCGTTGCAGGTCCCTCGGTCCGGTTGGGGCTTAGACCGAGAATGAACTCCGCATGCCTAAGTCAACCCTCGAAACGAGCGTACGGGTGCTCAGTCGGCAGGAGAGGCAGGATGTGCAAGCCAAGGATCGGCTCGGTCCCCCTCTGTGTGCTACTGTTGATCTCGCTACCGGTCTGATCTTAGACTGAGAATGAACTCTGTATGCTTAGACTGGGAATGAACTCCGTATGCCTAAGTCAACGCACGAAACAAGCATGTGGGCACTGAGCCGATTAGAGAGGCATAATGCGTAAGTCGGGGATCGATCCAATCCCCCTCTATATGTTGTCGATCTCGCTATCGGTCTCACTACCACAACCATCGGTCCGGTTGGGGCTTAGACATGGAATGAACTCCGTATGCCTAATCCAGCCCATGAAACGAACGTGCGGGCGCTCAACTGGTCGGTGAGGCAGAATGCGCAAGTCGGGGATTGGCCTGATCCTCACTGCGTGCTACCGATCCTGCTGTCGCAACCCTCGATCCGATCCGATCTTAGACTGGAATGAAGGAGACTTGCTTAGATTGGGGATGAACATCGTATGCCTAAGTCAAAACATGAAATGAGCGTGCAGGCGCTCAATAGGCTAGAGAGGCAGAATGTGCAACCCGGGGATTGGCTTGATCCCCTCTACGTGCTACCGATGCCGCTACGGGTCCTGCTGCTGCAACCCTTGATCCGATTTGATCTTAGACTGGGAATGAACTCCGTATGCCTAAGTTAACCCATGAAATGAGCGGACGGGCACTATGCCAGCCAGAGAGGCGGGATGCGCAAGCCGTGGATCGATCAAGTGATAGGTGGGTTCAGGCACATCTTCATATTTCTGCCATGCCAATGCCATATTTATGGCTTGTAAATTCATATAGTGGTCCCCTAAGCCTTCATGTGAAGTTTCTTGGAAAGACGACCCGTTTTCTATTTTTCACGATTTTTGAAACTTTTTACAGTTCGAGACTTTTTAAAATTTTTTTAGAAGGAGTTTTGGCCCTAAATTTGGTAGACATGATCCTTGTATTTTTGTTGGCATGCACAAAACAATTCAGCTAAAAACTCGAAGTGGAGAAGATTTTGTGACCATTTGAAAAAAGTGTCCCCATTTCAGATACTTTAATGGCTACTGGTAACAAACCTATAAAATCTCAAATGCTCTTTAAGGGGTGTGAGTTCTCGAGGTTTGATGAGGGATAGGGGGCCAATATAAGGGATAGGTTCTCGATAGCCTCTGGCCCTTGGTTGGTCGAGATCGGGAATGCATTACGTATGCCTAAGTCAAACCATGAAACGAGCGTGCGGGCGCTCAACCGGTCGGAGAGCCAGAATACGCAAGCCGAGGATCGGCTCGACCCCCCTCTGCATGCTACCGATCCTGCTGCGGGTCCCTCGGTCCAATTGGAGCTTAGACCTGGAATGAACTTCGCTTGCCTAGGTCAAGTAATGAAACAAGTGTACGGGTGCTCAATCGACCGGAGAGGCAAGATGCGTAAGCTGAGGATCGACCCGATCCCCCTCTGCGTGCTACTGCCGATCCCGTTGTCGGTCTGATCTTAGGCTGGGAATGAACTCCGTATGCTTAGACTGGGAATGAACTCTGTATGCCTAAGTCAACCCACAAAACGAGCGTACAGGCGCTGAGCCGGTCGGAGAGGCATAATACACAAGTCAGGGATTGACCCGATCCCCCTCTGCATGCTGTCGATCCCGTTGTCGATCTTGCTACCACAACCCTCGGTCTGGCTAGGGCTTAGACATGGAATGAACTCCGTATGCCTAAGCGAACCCACGAAACGAGCGTGCGGGCGGGCGGTCAACCGGTCGGTGAGGCAGAATGCGTAAGTCGGGGATCGGCTCGGTCCCCCCTATATGCCTTCAATCCTGCTGTTGGTCCTGCTATCGTAACCCTTGATCCGGTCTGATCTTAGACTGGGAATGAACGAGACTTACTTAGACTGGGGATGAACTCCGTATGCCTAAGTCAACCCATAAAAGGAGCATACGAACGCTCAACCGGCCAGAGAGGTAGAATGTGCAAGCCAAGGATCAGCCCAATCCCCCTCTACATGCTACCGATCCCGCTGCGGGTCCTGCTACCATAACCTTCGATCCGGTCTGACCTTAGACTGGGAATGAACTCTGTATACCTAAGTCAACCCACGAAACGAGCGGACGGGCACTACGTCGGCCTGAGAGACGGGATGCGCAAGTCATGGATCGATCGGGTGATAGGTGGGTTCAGGCACATCTTCATATTTCTACCATGCCAATGCCATTTTTATGGCTTGTAAATTCATACAATGGTCCCCTAAGCCTTCATGTGAAGTTTCATGGCAAGACGACCCATTTTCTATTTTTCATGATTTTTAAAACTTTTTACAGTTCGGGATTTTTTAAAGAAGGAGTTTTGGCCCCAAATTTGGTAGACATGATCCTTGTATTTTTGTTGGCATGCATAAAAAAATTCAGCTAAAAACTTGAAGTGGAGAAGATTTTCTGACCATTTGAAAAAGGTGTCCTCATTTCAGACACTCTAATGCTATTGGCAGTAAACCTATAAAATCTCAATTGCTCTTTAAGGGGGTGTGAGTTCTCGAGATTTGATGAGGGATAGGGGGCCAATATAAGGGATAGGTTCTCAATAGCCTCTGGCCCTTGGTTGGTCGAGACCAGGAATGCACTACGTATGCCTAAGTCAACCCATTAAATGAGCGTGCGGGCGCTCAGTCGATCGAAAAGCCAGAATGCGTAAGCCGAGGATCGGTCCAGCCCTCCTCTGTGTGCTGCCAATCCCGTTACGGGTCCCTCTGTCCAGTTTGGGCTTAGATCGGGAATGAACTCTGCATGCCTAAGTCAACCCACGAAACGAACGTGCGGGCGCTCAACCGATCGGAGAGGTAGGATGTGCAAGCCGAGGATCGACCTGATCCCCCTCTGCGTGCTGTTGCCGATCCTGCTGTTGTTTCGATCTTAGACTAGGAATGAACTCTGTATGCCTAAGTCAACCCATGAAATGAGCATGCGAGGCGTTGAGCCGATCGATGAGGCATAATGTGCAAGCCGGGGATCGGCCCGGTCCCCCTCTGCGTGCTGTCGATCCCGCTGTCGGTCTCGTTGCCACAACCCTCGATCCGACTGGGGCTTAGACATGGAATGACCTCCTATGCCTAAGCCAACCCACGAAATGAGCGTACAGGTGCTCAACCGACCAGAGAGACAGAATGCGCAAATCGGGGATCGACCCGATCCCTCTCTGCATGCTGTCGATCCTGCTGCTGGTCTTGCTATCGTAACCCTCGGTCCGGTCCGATCTTAGATTGGGAATGAATGAGACTTGCTTAGACTGGGGATGAACTCTATATGCCTAAGTCAACCCACGAAGCGAGCGTGCGGGTGCTCAGCCGGCCAGAGAGATAGAATGTGCAAACCAGGGATCGGTCGACCCCCCTCTGCGTGCTGTCCATCCCGATACGGGTCCTGCTACTGCAACCCTCAATCCGATCTGATCTTAGACTGGTAATGAACTCCGTATGCCTAAGTCAACCCACGAAACGAACAGACGAGCACTACGTCGGCCAGAGAGGTGGGATGTGCAAGCCGTGGATCGATCGGGTGATAGGTGGGTTCAGGCACATCTTCATATTTCTGCCATGCCAATGCCATTTTTATGGCTTGTAAATTCATACAATGGTCCCCTAAGCCTTCATGTGAAGTTTCGTGGTAAGATGACCCGTTTTGTATTTTCACGATTTTTGAAACTTTTTACGGTTCGAGATTTTTAAAAATTTTTTTAGGAGTTTTGGCCCCAAATTTGGTAGACATGATCCTTGTATTTTTGTTGGCATGCACAAAAAAATTCAGCTAAAAACTCGAAGTGGAGAAGATTTTGTGATCGTTTGAAAAAAGTGTCACATTTCAGACACTTTAATGGCTACTGGCAGCAAACCTATAAAATCTCAGATGCTCTTTAAGGGGGTGTCAGTTCTCGAAGTTTGATGAGGGATAGGGGGCCAATATAAGGGATAGGTTCTCGATAGCCTATGGCCCTTTGTTGGTTGAGTTTGGGAATGCACTACGTATGCTAAATCAACCCATGAAACAAGCGTGCGGGCACTCAGTCGGCCGGAGAGCCAGAATGCGTAAGTTGAAGATCAGCTCGGCCCCTCTCTGTGTGCTACCTATCTTGCTGCTGGTCCCTCAGTCCGGTTGGGGCTTAGACCAGGAATGAACTCTACATGCCTAAGTCAACCCCCGAAACGAGCGTGCGGGCACTCAGTCAGTCGAAGAGGCAGGATGCGCAAGCCGAGGATCGGCCTGGTCCCCCTCTACGTGCCGCTACTGGTCCCACTGTCGGTCTGATCTTAGACTGGGAATGAACTCTGGATGCCTAAGTCAACCCATGAAACGAGCGTACGGGCGCTGAGCCAGTCGGAGAGGCGTAATACGCCAACCAAGGATCGGTCCGGTCCCCCTCTGCGTGCTGTCGATCCCGCTGCTAGTCCCGCTGCCACAACTCTTGGTTCGGCTGAGGCTTAGACATGGAATGAACTTCTTATGCCTAAGCCAACCCATAAAACGAGCGTGCAGGTGCTCAACCGGCTGGAGAGGCAGAATGCACAAGTCGGGGATCGACCCGGTCCCTCCTGTGTGCTACCAATCTTGCTGCTGGTCCTGCTACCGTAACCCTCGATTCGGTTCGATCTTAGACTGGGAATGAATGAGACTTGCTTAGACTGGAGATGAACTTGATATGCCTAAGTCAATCCATGAAACGAGCGTGCTGGCGCTCAACCGGCCAGAGAGGCAGAATGTGCTAGCCATGGATCGGCCTGATCCACCTTTGTGTGCTACCGATCCCGCTGTGGGTCCTGCTACTGCAACCCTCGATCCGATCCAATCTTAGAATAGGAATGAACTCTGTATGCCAAAGTCAATCCATGAAACGAGCGGACGGGCACTACGCCGGCCAGAGATGAGGGATGCACAAGCCGTGGATCGATCGGGTGATAGGTGGGTTCAGGCACATCTTCATATTTCTACCATGCCAATGCCATTTTTATGGCTTGTAAATTCATACAATGGTCCCCTAAGCCTTCATGTGAAGTTTCGTGGCAAGACGACCGGTTTTGTATTTTCAAGATTTTTGAAACTTTTTACGGTTCGAGATTTTTTAAAATTTTTTTAGGCGTTTTGGCCCCGAATTTGGTAGACATGATCCTTGTATTTTTGTTGGTGTGCACAATAAAATTTAGCTAAAAACTCGAAGTGGAGAAGATTTTGTGACCGTTTGAAAAAAGTGTCCCCATTTCAGACACTTTAATGCCTACTGGCAGCAAACCTATAAAATCTCAAATGCTCTTTAAAGGGGTGTGAGTTCTCGAGGTTTGATGAGGGATAGGAGGCCAACATAAGAGATAGGTTCTCGATAGCCTCTGGCCCTTGGTTGGTCGAGACCGAGAATGCACTACGTATGCCTAAGTCAACCCATGAAACGAGCGTATGGGTGCTCAATCGATCGGATAGCCAGAATGCACAAGCCGAGGATCAGCCCAACCCCCCTCTGCATGCTGCCAATCTCGTTGCGGGTCCCTTGGTCTGGTTGGGGATTAGACCGGAAATGAACTGCGCATGCCTAAGTCAACTCACGAAAGGAGCGTAAGGGCGCTCAGCCGATCGAAAAGGCAGGACGCGCAAGCTGAGGATTAGCCCGACCCCCCTCTGCGTGCTACTGTCGATCCTACTGTCGGTCTGATCTTAGACTGGGAATGAACTCCGTATGCCTAAGTCAATCCATGAAACGAGTGTGCGGGCATTGAGCCGGTCGAAAAGGCATAATGCGTAAGCCAAGGATCGGTCCGGTCCCCCTCTGCATGCTGTCGATCCCACTGCCGGTCCCGCTGCCACAACCCTCGGTCTGGTTAGGGCGTAGACATGGAATGAACTCCGTATGCCTAAGCCAACCCACAAAATGAACGTGCGGGTGCTCAACCGACCGGAGAGGCAGAATGCGCAAGTTGGGGATCTGCCCGGTCCCCCCTACGTGCTGTCGATCCTGCTGCTGGTCCTGCTATCGCAACCCTCGGTCTGGTCTGATCTTAGACTGGGAATGAATGAGACTTGCTTAGACTAGGGATAAACTCCGTATGCCTAAGTCAACCTACAAAACAAGTGTGCGGACGCTCAGCCGGCCAGAGAGGCAAAATGTGTAAGCCGAAGATCGACCCGGTCCCCCTCTACATGCTGTCGATCTCGCTGCGGGTCTTGTTGTCGTAACCTTCAATCCGGTCTGATCTTAGACTGGGAATGAACTCCGTATGCCTAAGTTAACCCATGAAACGAACGGACGGGCACTACGCCAGCCAGAGAGGCAGGATGCGCAAGCCGTGGATCGATCAGGTGATAGATGGGTTCAGGCACATCTTCATATTTTTACCATGCCAATGCCATTTTTTTGGCTTGTAAATTCATACAATGGTCCCCTAAGCCTTCATGTGAAGTTTCGTGGCAAGACGACCCGTTTTCTATTTTTCACGATTTTTGAAACTTTTTACGATTCGAGATTTTTTAAAACTTTTTTAAAAGGAGTTCTAACCCCAAATTTGGTAGACATGATCCTTGTTTTTTTGTTGACATGCACAGAAAAATTCAGCTAAAAACTCGAAGTGGAGAAGATTTTGTGACTGTTTGAAAAAAGGGTCCCCATTTCAGACACTTTAATGGCTACTGGCAGCAAACCTATAAAATCTCAAATGCTCTTTAAGGGGGTGTGAGTTCTCGAGGTTTGATGAAGAATAGGGGGCCAATATAAGGGCCAAGTACCAGCACCCATCGCACATCATGTGCGCACACCCCCCCGACCACCCCAATCGTCGGAACCCCCAATGCTGCTGGTTAGGTTCTTCGACGATGCTCCGGTGATGGTGCCCCGTGTGAAAAAAATGTGGCACCAACACATGCCCGAGCCCAGCATGTGCATTGTGGCTCAAAATCGAACTTCGACCAAGGCCTCGACCATCAATGGCCCATGCATCGACCATCATCAACACAGGCTACCCTTTGGTACAAGCACTTGGCTCGACCGCCATCGGCACAAGTTGGGCCCTGGTACAGACAGTTGCCTCGATCACCATTGGCACAAGATGGCCCCAGGTAAGGCCAGTTGCATCGAACACCATCGACACATACTGGGCCATGGTATGAGCGGTTACCTCGACCACCATCGGCACATGTCGAGCCTTGGTATGGGCGGTGGCCTCGAACACCATCGGTACAAGCCGACCCTTGGTGTGTGCTCTTGCCTCAACCACCATCGGTAGAAGATGGCCCATGGTGCGAGCGGTTACCTCGAACACCATTAGCACATGCTGGCCCCTGGTACGGACGGTTGCCTCAAACACCATCGGTAGAAGATGGCCCTTGGTGTGGGCGGTTGCCTCAAGCACTATCAGCACAAGCTGGCCCTTGGTGAGGGCTTTTGCTTTGACCACCATTGGCAGAAGATGACCCCTGGTGTGGGCAGTTACGTCAAACACCATTGGCACATGTCGGGCCTTGGTACGAGTGGTTGCCTCAAACACCATCGGCACATGCCAGGCCTTGGTGTGGGCACATGCCTCGATCTAGTACGGGCGGTTGCCTCGACCACCATCGGCACATGTTGGCCTTTAGTGCGGGCAGTCGCATCGACCACCATCAGCATGCACTAGCCCTTGGTGTGGGCACATGCCCCAACCACCATCGGCACCTGCTCACCCTCGGTGTGGGATATGCCTGTTTGGAAAAAGTGTCCCCATTTCAGACACTTTAATGTTTACTGGTAGCATATCTGTAAAATCTCTAATGCTCTTTAGGGGGTGGTGGTCCGACATCCCCTCTTCCCCCCTACGGGGGGAGTAGGTGTGCGTGATGGGCCTCTCATTGCGTACACCCAGGGTAACGTCCCTCGAGTGAAATACAAGGCATGCATACCTAAGACCTCAGGAATAAGTCCCTAAATCGGGCAACATCCTCCTAGGGTGGTGTCAGTGAAGCTTGCGCGTGCGGTCCCGATCAAGCCAAGCATTGGTGGTGTCACTTTGTTGTTGCCTGTCAGATGGTAGGGGCAG